>NC_142713.1:26532114-26832114 GCF_055471065.1 Atractosteus spatula | reverse complement strand
TTATTAATAATACGATCTATAGTTGAAATCTGAGCCTAAATAAAAAGAAAAAGCAAGTGATTAGGTTTATGAGCAATCTAATTACTTATTCGTTTAAAACGCTATCTAAAATAAAGTTTATTATTAATTTGCTGGACAGAGCGGTGAATATTATTATGCATAAGACAAAGATAACGATCCTGATCAGTTTAGAAATCTGTGTACGCTGTAAGGTTTTTACTTCTTAAACTTTTAAAATACACATTTTGAATAGAAAGAAATCCTCTTCCTGGTACAGTATGTATAGCAAACCAGCACGTCTTTTTTCTCCAATCAGAGGGGTGTCAGATGGTGTCAGCCAATCACCATTCTGCGTTGGGTAGCAACGGGTGACTGTTCTCAGGCGGAAGATGTAAACAGCTTAATGTTCGTGTTAAATAATTTTTTTAAATTCAATTAAACGGGCACAGTTAAGACATTAAATATACATATACATACTGTATACAGTACAGTTTGCATACGGTAATATGTTTATGTTACGCGATTAAAAAATAAATAAATAAAACTGTAAGGTCCAGCACCAGCTGGATTTGAACACACAACCTGCCCGTTGGTAGTCACGCACTTAGACCAGTAGGCTACAAGACAGCTCGCATAAGCAGGCAGGCGAAACAGCCCTACACAGCCCTGCCGCAGTACACGGATATAATCATACCGTTATTAAATTCTTGAGATATGCGATTCCATAATATATTCCCTTTTAATCAAATTCTAAAAGTATGCTTGTTGACTCCGGTATCACGTTAAAGACTTCGAAGCTTACAATGTTTAGGGAGAAATGGAATACTGGTGTGTATTTTTTTCTTTAAAGTACCAAGACCAGCTATATACTGTATGTTTATGTTCCAAAATTAATATCGTTTATGGCTTTCACACGCGTTACAGTATGCTCCTATTCTTTTTATGCTCAGCTACTAAGATTTCCCTTCAGTGGTAAAATTCAATATCTACAACGGGCACAGCAAAGACGTTTACTGTAAGTCTTTCTACGACAGACCAACGGACCACGAGTGCCCCTGTCGGTCAACCAATCACGTACTGCGGTGCCGCGCGTCATCTTGCGTCATACTGAGCGACGTCACCTGCGGTACGTGTCTGTAACGCGCACTTTGAATGGCTGCATCTGTACATAGGCTGAAGTAGTCTTGTACAGTGATAATAGACATGGGTAATGTCATCCCCATTAAACAATGTGCTTATTGCACAAATCCTGCTAAACTAAAAGTGTGTATTGTCTGTTTAGGCTTCTTTAGCATTCCAGTTTATGTTTGTACTTGCAAGAATAGCGATTACAAACATTACAATCATACTTGCTTTATACTGTCTAACTGAGCAATCTTGCTTTTACAGATGCAGCCATTGAAAATGGGTGGGGTATTTCGCGGTATACCCCGGTGGGCGTGTCGCAGTATCACGGGGTAAATCGAGTCATTTGACGTCATGCCGGAAAGTATCCGGCATCAGCTTGTAAAACCGCCAGGAGGAGCCAATAAAGCTTAACCTCTCATGTACAGCATTTGAGCTTTTAAATTTAAACTGTGTATTACAGCATGTTAATCATCAGTCAATAAAAAGTTGGTATATTTTATGAAAGCAAGATTGCTCAGTTGGACAAAAGTACACAACCTACCTTTATCAGAAATATTTATGCATCAAAGCCTGTACCGAAGATATTACTAATAGTATTAATAATGAATGACTTTGGACAAGCTGTAAACTCAAAGTATAATTTCTTTAGCACATTTGTACAAGCACTTGGAATCTGTCCAAGCCCTACTTTGTCAGGCATTTTCTTTTACTGCAACGGACATAAAAACTCCCTTGCTTTTAACAGAGCGTTTCATAATTTCTAACTACGAAAATTATTTAAACTGCGACACTTATCATTCAACCAGATCCTCAAAAGCACAGCAAAGACTGTATTAAAAGATACTTGTATCAGATACATAAGAATCCAGGCTTTTTTATCAACGCTTTCTTTTCCGTATACCAGATATTATGGAACCACTTCAGAAGGGTGTCAGCCAGTCAGATTCCAGGAATCGGTACTTTAAAGAAAAAATGCACACCAGTATTCCATTTCTCCCTAAACATTTTAAGCATCGAAGTCTTAAACTAACATGTGAAATGGCGTGTAAAAAAGTGGTAGTTTTAAGCTTTTCTGCTAATATAATATGGAATCGGTATCTAAAGAAATTAATAACGATATGATTATGTTCGTGTATTGCGACATTTCTTTGAAAAAATAGAATAGCAATATTATGGACAATTAATTGACTTTTATATTTCTAAATATCACAACATGATCGAATTTAAGTCATTTTAATAACAATGAATAGTCACCTATGCGTTACAATATAAACATTTATATTGATTTAAATCACGTTTTGATTTAAATCGCAAACGCGTGTTTAAATATATGTGTTTTTTTATTCACAATCAGACAAATGCAACATAAATTGATATCTTTATCTTCTAAGTATCTTAAGAAACTTTCAGCATAGCTTTCTCCCTGTTTAGATTTATTTTTCTTGGGATCTTAGGATCAAACGTGGAAAGATTTGATTGTAATCATTTTTATTTTTTAAATACATTTTAGAAAAGTGTAATCTATACTAAAAAGCTGTACACCACCTGCTATAAAGATACATATTGTAATACTTTCGGGTTCGGATAGGACAGACACAAGAACTCAGACCTGCGGAGTTAAAGCAAGTTAAAGCCTTGATTTTATATATCACCTTTAAAAGTGGCATCTCAAAGCAAAGTAAATACCCAACACTGATTGTACCCATCTGTCATGCTAATAAAGCACCTTGAATTGAATTGAGAGAGAGAGAGAGAGAGAGAGAGAGAGCACAGCCAGGACAGACAGGCATCGCGTATCTAAGGAAATAGCAGTATAACCTTGTTCATGCACAAACAGTGGCATGTTACATTATTAATTTGGGTGTCTCCTCTTGCCAGAAAGCTCTAAATTGCATTTTGAGTGCGGTTTTTGACTTTTTTTAAATTGCAACTTGTAAATAAAGCTGATACTGTTTAGACTTATATTAGGATTTAGACTTATATTAGGATTATATACTTTGTGAAAAGTGATAGTCTTTTAACCTTTTCTGTGAATTCGCTTGTTATCTAACAAATGCATACTTTTAGAATTTGATTAACAGGGAATATAATATGGAATTGTGTATCTAAACAAATTAATAACGATATAATTATATTCATGTACTGTCTGGCGGAATAAACTGAAGAGGTTAGTTAATGCGACACGGAATTATTAAGAATTATCACCTCTTTTTACAATTTAGAACAAATGAGAACATTCTACTCAGTGGTCAGTGCATTGTTATCTCAATCACATGCTAATTCGTTTTACACCACTGGACGACAGGAGAATGTGACTGTACTGTATCTGCACAGAATGTGTGTTTCAGTCAATACAGTAATTGATTAAAATCGCAATCGCGTGTTTAATTAAATGCCTTTTTGATTCACAATCTGAAAATGAAAACCGCGGTAGAGCCACCTTGAATTAAAAAAAAACGATTTTGGTACGCCTGTAGCATTTTCACGAAACCTCCTAGAGTTGTGAGAACACTTGCTTTGTGTATAAAGTACATTGTGAATGTTTTCACAGCCTTCACTTTGTCGTTTTTATGCCATTTTTTTGACCAGGCACGAATATTCCTATGTCGGTATCTTCGCAAGGGAATCAGTGCGACTTTTAATACTAATTAAATGACCGCGGGCACTTTCCACCCCCTCTACATTCTCAGAGTAGAACAGACTAACCTTCTAATGAAAGACGGTCCACCCCCCACGGACAGGAAGAGTGCCCACAGGCACTTAAACTTAATATGGTCAATAACAGTAAACAGTAACATGGTCAGAAGGAGCACGTACAAACATTTCCGAAATAACCACATGTAAGACTCTGATGCTTAAAATGTTTAGGGAGAAAGTGGAATACTGGTGTGTATTTTTTCTTTGAACTACCAATACCAGCCATATACAGTCTGTAACGTAGGGATTTCTATATGTCTTTATTTAGTGGTTACATTAGTGACAAAGGCTAAACTTTTAGCTTCCGTAACGCGTACATATCTCCCCTTTTTATAAAACGACATGGTTGAAAACTGTTCCAGAGCCACTGTTGTTTCATCAGTGAAAAGTACATCATGAAATGCCTCTCCCTGTTCAATCTACTGGAAAAAAGAAAAGGAGCATAAACCGTCTGATGGTCATAAACGATATTCATTTAGGAACAGCATCAGAGATATGTTTTTAACTGCACTGCATCGGAGAGAATACCATAGTGTGTTTTTTTTTTACTCCCTGGCGGAAACTGGCTTCCATATGAATCAGTATGGCTCAGAGATTAAATAAAACTTCACTTGCACCAAACAAATGTATATTTCTAAATATCACAACATGATCGAATTTAAGTCATTTTAATAACAATGAATAGTCACCTAGGCGTTACAATATAAACATTTATATTGATTTAAATCGCGTTTTGATTTAAATCACAAAAGCGTGTTTAGATATATGTGTTTTTTGATTCACAATCAGACAAATGCAACATAAATTGATATCTTTGTCTTCTAAGTATCTTAATAAACTTTCAGCATAGCTTTCTCCCCGTTTAGATTTATTTTTCTTGGGATCTTGGGATCAAACGTGGAAAGATTAGATTGTTATCGTTTTTATTTTTTAAATGCATTTTAGAAAAGTGTAATCTATACTAAAAAGCTGTACACCACCTGCTATAAAGATACATATTGTAATACTTTCGGGTTCGGATAGGACAGACACAAGAACTCAGACTTGCGGAGTTAAAGCAAGTTAAAGCCTTGATTTTATATATCACCTTTAAAAATGGCATCTCAAAGCAAAGTAAATACCCAACACTGATTGTACCTATCTGTCATGCTAATAAAGCACCTTGAATTGAATTGAGAGAGAGAGAGTGATTTAAATTGCGACACTTATCATTCAACCAGAGCTTGAAATATCACAAGGATCTCAAGAGCACAGCAAAGACTGTATTAAAAGTATACTAGTGACAAACTAGTATACTTTAGATCTTTTTTTCTGAACCGGGGAAAATCTGATAATGTTTCTCTATAACAATAATAAAAAACATTATTTTACATATCACCTTTATGTGATATCACCTTAAGGACAGCACATACAAGGGTTAATTGCACAGTGGACCGCGCAAAGAAATTTAAAATAGTCTTCTTTAGGTGTGAGGGCAGGAGTGGATCGCAGAAGGCATAATCAGCAAATTAGGAAAACAAAGAACAGGACAGGTCAGACGTTTATCCAGAGAGCGAGTGATCAGAAAAAGGAACAGCTGTTATGCCCAGGTTTTACGCTCTCTCTCTGCTGAATGAATAAAAGCATTTTATTAAAAACGCGTTTGCGTTTGTCTGGGTATTTACTCTGTAATCTGCGGTTAACATCTGCTGTATTGCTTTGAGATGCCACTTTTAAAGGTGATATGTAAAATAAAGTTTTTTATTATTGTTATAGAGAAACATGATCAGATTTTCCCTGGTTCAGAAAAAAGACGATTAAAATCTGTAATCTTTCCACTTGTATGTCATCGGAAAATACAAGAAGTTTCTGCTTTGTGTAAGGATGGTATCAAAAAGTAATCTAAGTGGTGAGAAAGCTGTACTCCTCAAAGCGCTTCACAGGATAAAAAACAATAACAACAATAGTGTTAGGCTGGGCAAACGATTTTTTTATAGAAATACAAAATGAGATATAATGATGTGTTCCGGCTAAGACATTAACAAGTACAACCCCCCTCTCTGCGGGAGTGCTGGCTGTGACTAATTAAACCGGTTTCACAGGTATTTTCAAAGTAGAAGGGGGCGAGATTTCCAGCTAAAGACACCTACCCCCTCCAAATCAAGGAAGTACAGTACTTACTAGTTAAGAAAGCTAGGCTCCTCAATGAAATTGCTTTAACATGCTAATGCGTTGGTGTAACAGTCCGGGCGTGGCAAGCTTCTAATGTCAACTCGACTCGATTGGAAGACAATGAACATATTCTAGCCCTAAATGAATTAATAGCAAACATGGTTTACATAAAAGACATTTTTCCAAGAAAGTTTATAATAATACGATCTATAGTTGAAATCTGAGCCTAAATAAAAAGAAAAAGCATTTTCAGAGAGCAATTACGCTGTGTTTATGTAGAATAAGTGATTAGGTTTATGAGCAATCTAATTACTTATTTGTTTAAAACGCTATATAAAATAAAGTTTATTATTAATTTGCTGGACAGAGCGGTGAACATTATTATGCATAAGACAAAGATAACGATCCTGATCAGTTTAGAAATCTGTGTACGCTGTAAGGTTTTTACTTCTTAAACTTTTAAAATACACGCTTCGAATAGAAAGAAATCCTCTTCCTGGTACAGTACTGTATGTATAGCAAACCAGCACGTCTTTTTTCTCCAATCAGAGGGGTGTCAGATGGTGTCAACCAATCACCATTCTGAAGCCCTACCATAATCTCTGGTATGGGGAGACCCCAGAATTCTGTCCCATAGTTTAGACAGATGATAGATACTTTTATTGATCCCGTGAGGGAAATAAAGTAAATCATTTTCATTTTAGGAAATTATTAAACGCTCGGTTAAAAGCAAAGGAGATTGTCTGTTATAGTGGACATAAAAACAAGAGTTCGCTGGCATTATATCCTAGAAGACATAGACCGGCGCCAGACCGGGAGAATGCCCGCAGCGTAAAAGAAAATGCCTGATGAACTAGGGATTGGACAGTTTCCAAGTGCTTGTACAATCGATGGAAATGTTCAAATAAATGTGCAAAAGAAATGAACAAAATAATCATTTATTTCTTTATCATATTGGCTAGCTAATGTCCTCTCTTTGCTAGTTACTGGCTGTGTTTCTGTGTTGGGTAGCAACGGGTGACTGTTCTCAGGCGGAAGATGTAAACAGCTTAATTTTTAGTGTTAAATAATTTTTTCAAATTAAAATTCATTCTATACAGCAATCGCATATTTGGGTACCATTTCATAAAACTTTCATGCTTAAAATGTTTAGGGAGAAATGGAAGACTGGTGTGTATTTTTTCTTTAAACTACCAAGACCAGCCATACACAGTACAGTTTACGTACATACAGTAATGTTTATGTTCCTAAATTAATATAGTTTATGACCTTCAGATGCATTATGCTCCTCTTCTTTTTATGCTCAGCTACTAAAATTTCCCTTTAGTGGTAAAATTCCATATAAATATTCAAAACTAAGCGGATTAAAATGTGCACAGTAAAGACATTAAATTATTAAATCTTTTCACTACCAACCAATGCACCACGAGTGCCCCTGTCAGTCATTTTGGCCAGCCAATCACTTACCGCGGTGCCCTTCGGTGCCCCGCGGTGGCTTGTGGGTAGTTTACCGTACCGCGGGTTTGTTCCGCGCATTTTGAATGGCTGCATCTGTATAAAATATACCCACTGTTTCATGTTTAATGTATATGATGCTGTAATACAGTTTAAAATAATTAAAAGTCTAAACAGTATCAACTTGAATTCTTATCTCTATTAATATAACTATCAAGTGGTATTAAATAAATACAGCTTTTTAGTATAGATTACACTTTTCTAAAATTTATTTAAAAAATAAAAACGATTACAATCTAATCTTTCCACGTTTGATCCCAAGAGGAAGTACAATATGCTCCTACTGGAACAGCACCCCCCGCTTTCCAATGAAAGACAGGTTCCTTTCGCCCAAGACAGTCAGGAGACATTAGAAACTCACCACGCCCGGACTGTTACAGTAACACATTAGCAAGTTAAATCAATTCCATTGAAAAGCCAGGCGTGATAATTGATTTCTTTCTTGATTTGTTGATCTGTAAGGCCGTTGGGCTCAGTGAATGTGAATTCTGTCTTGCATTGTCAGATTGTAAAAAATAAAAGTATTTTATGAAACACACGTTTGCGATTTTAAACATGATGGGGGTAAGGGGGTCTCTCTATGACACTCTCCCTTATAAAATTAACATGAAACAAAACAAAAACTAAAAATAAAAAAAAATCTACAGACATATTACAGACATTTACAACAAAGACATATCATAAAACATTTACATATATTGTTAAATTATTACTTTAAATTACTGTAAATATATTACTTTATTTTATATACAGTAGCTGATATGATTTGGATGCTGTTGTTTTGTGCTACCTTTCAAACAGCAACAAAGTTGAAAAAAAATGTTTTCCAGAGAGCTTTAGCACCACGTACAGTACATGGGTAAATGTTTGTAGAGGTGTGTGTTCACTAACTACCTTTTAAAAGAATTAAAATAATATTGCTGGGAAGTCCTGTGTACAAATAAATTACTTAAGAGTCATCTGTATCAATTCTCAGATCAAAGATTTAGGTTTTGTGAGTTTGAAATCTTAAGAACTCAAATACATTTCTGGCATACTTAAGTCTTTGTAGTGAAAGCCCAGTGAAAATCTAGCAAGGAATGCCCAGTTACAAAGAGATCAAAATAGTTTAACAGCTAGTGTAGAAATGCTTTCACAAATTATTCACAGAATAAATTGTTCTATCAGGAGTTGTAGAACTGGAACATTAATGAAGAGGAATATGAAGGAGTTGAGATAATGGGTAGTGGTTACTAGATCTCTGTATTGCAGGTTTTCTCCTTATCTTTACTTAGCAATTATTAAGCCACTTTTAAGGAAACAAAAAAGTGGAAAAGCTACGGTCTGTCTTGTCGGAAGGTGGCAACAATCTGGTGTCCAGTGTTCCTTAGACTTCTTCTTTAAGATTAAATTCTTATATTATTCTTAATAATACTAATATTTCTTCCGGTTCCGGTCGAGAGGGAACGCTGGCGCGTTTGGCTGCTGCTCCTCTCAAAAGTTTTTCATTTTTATCTACTTATTTATGTGTTTTTTTCCTTTCTCTTCTCGGTGACACTGATTTCTAATTTATCTATTTTCACCCGCTTCACGTTATCCGCTCCACGTTACAAATTCACAAATGCGACTTCCACTTGCATCGTGAATTTGCTCAACTGAAGACCTTCACCACTTGCTACTGCCTTCTCTGGATTTCCTTCCCATCTTGATTCATTGATCATGTCTCTGAGGTACACTGAACTGCAACTTCTTCAACTAAAAAAAAGCTACGTCCTGGTGAAAGACACATTCAATTATTGCTGCTTTACTGGGATTTTATGACCGAGTCGCTACATCCATCGCAGCACAGGACACTGTTTTTTACGTTCGTCTGCCAGCGGAGTCTCTATCCCTACCTTTTGGCGCACGACTGTAAGTCCATCACGTACCGGCGCCGACCTCAAAAATCTGCTCTCACTACCGCACCTGGAGCACACTCCGCTTCCCCCTGAATCCCCGAGACTGGCCAGATCAGCGCTACTCAACACCCGCTCCATAAACAACAAGGCTCTTCTCTTATGTGAAATCATCAAAGAAAAAAAAACTGGACCTTCTGTGCTTAACCGAAACCTGGTACAAACAAAACCTCCCTCTTCTTTTGAGTGTCTTGTTTTAAATGTTTCTATCCCCCAATCTACTATTATTGCCACAGTTTATAGACCACCCAAACCCAGCGAAGCCTTCTTAGGTGAGTTTGCTGATTTTCTCTCATTCTTATGCCTTAAGTTTAAAAGGATCCTTATTCTAGGGGACTTTAATATACACATCGATTCAACCTCTTCCAGTCCGGCTAAAGACTTCCTTTCTCTTTTGGGATGCTTTGACCTTACTCAGTTTGTTTGTACCCCTACACATAACAAAGGACACACCTTAGATTTAATTATTGCAAATGACTCCTTTGTCTCCCACTGCTCTCCCTTTGATCTAGGCCTCTCTGACCACTTAGCCATTCTCTTCAATCTGGTGTAGTGGTTTGATGGGTTTACTGAGACAATTATCAATTGTAGCAGTAATCACGAGGTTGTTCGTTGGGGCTTTTAGAAAATCAATCGTCAGAACAACTAACAACGCACACACACGGGTTCAATACACGAGATACATTTATTAATATAAACTGTGCACCAAACATATACTAGTCTGCCTGGATACGAGCGGCAGACCTTACTGTGAGGGTTATCAATATACAAGGTATATAATCTCGAAGAGATGCAAACACAAAGAGATACACAACAGAGAATATATGTCAATATATATCGTTCGGTTACCAAATCGCTAATCAGTGTTATTACCCACTGTTACTCTAAACTCGGAAGTAAATACATTACTCATGAATTAAATTGATAACAACTTGTGTTGAGGTACAATTAAATTCTCGAGACGCAATGTAGAACATGGGGTTTACTTATCCACTGTGTTTGGATTTGGAATTTCCCGGCACGAACACCAAACCAGCTGACAGGCTCTGTTGCAGCCTCTGTTGCAGCGGTTGTCCAATGGGTGTTGTGTCGGCGTCCTCTGGCTACCGGCCAACCAGTCAAGGTGCAGCTCGGAGTAGGACGGGCGGAGGAATCTAACTGCGGCGCGCAGGGCAGTCGTTGCTCTGAGGGGATCTACCAGCAGTCTTGCTGGCTAGTAGAAAGTCTCTATGCACAGAGTGTGACCGCGAGTCCTCACAAGTCACTCTTTTGCCTGGGAAGAAACTGGTTCGTTCCCGGTCCAGCGCTGCTTCTGAATAAGCTATTCAGGTTGTTGACGAGGGTCCAACTGTAGGCTGCCGTTGATCAAGCGGAGCATTCACGTTGGTAGAATTCTGAGTACGTACGGGATCCTCGGCCTCGCGCTTAGAACAAAGTCCAAGTCCTTTTTCAGACAACAGCAGTTGTCACGTGATTGTCTCTGAGGATGCGCGAAAATGGCCAAGGAGAGCCCAGAACTGAGCTTGCGCTCCCTTTTTGATCAAGACCCAGATGTGTGCTGATTGGTTGAGAGTTTGGCGGGCATTGGAGACCCACGTGGTATTACCAGTCCCTGATTGGTTGGTCAAGGTGAGATATAAGTCACTTACTCTTGACACTTAGGAATGCAGTCCAGATGTCCATTCGGCACTCCCTAGACTGATAGGCGCCAGTGGATGACCATTGATCATGATAGCCAGGCTTAGCTAATTGCATCCCCGTCTGGGAGCTTGCTTCTTATCAAAAGAAAAACATCTTAAATCAGCTTGCATGAATTCTTTCTCTGTGGCTGCACCACAGAGATGGAGGGTGAGATGGGGCCTCCTTTAGGAGCATACCAACGCTTAATTCTGTCTTATTAACAAGCATTGCCGCTACACTGGAATTACCTGTTTCTAACACCTCCCCCCCCACGCTTTGTAAATTTCCGCAACTGGCGATCAATTGATCACCCAAGGTTTGCAAATTCTGTTCTGTCCTCCTAATCCTGTTTCTCTTCCTCTGACCCTCTAGAGGACAAAATACAGTTACTTGACAGTGCTCTTTTATCTACCCTTGACACCTTTGCTCCTTTAAAAACTCGAACCATCTCTTTCTCTCGCCCTGCCCCCTGGTACAATGACCATCTGTGATCCATGAAGGCAGCCTCTTGCAAACTTGAGCGTAGGTGGCGTCTTTTCCGGCCTAAATGTACATTATCAGGCTTGGAAAGATTACTTATCTGAATATAAGGTTATTATAGAGTCTGCTAGCTCCACCTACTTCTCTCACATCATTGAAAATCACCAAAACAACCCCAGATGTCTTTTCTCCACCATCAACAGACTGCTCAAGCCAAACTGCCCTACCACATTACCTGCCTCATCACAACTTTGCAACTCATTCTTAGATTTCTTTAGTTCTAAGATTGACAATATCCGGCATCACATTCTCTCCACTACGCATATCATTTCCATACCTCCTCCCTCCTCATCCAACTTCTTTGGTTCCCTTCTCTCCAGCTCCTCTCTTCTTGACTCAGCATCCCTCAACAAACTAGTTACATGCATGAAACCCACCACATCTATTTTAGATCCCATTCCCACCACTTTCAGTGCTGTTTCTCGTCTCTCTGTCCCATTGTCCTCAATATTATACATGAATCCATGAGCACTGGCGTTGTACCAACAGTCCTCAAAACTGTTGCCATTACCCCCGTGCCAAAAAAGCCTAACATGGCTCTCGACAATCTTAACAATTTTTGCCCCATCTCCAACTTACCCTTTCTTTCTAAAATTCTAGAACGTGCTGTCACACTTCAGTTACATAACCACCTCATGACAAACAACCTTTTTGAACCACTCCAATCTGGCTTCTGTCAAATTCACAGCACAGAAACTGCCCTGGTCAAAGTCACCAACAAAATTCTAATAGCTTCTGATTCTGGTTCTCTTTCTATACTCATCCTTCTTGATCTCAGTGCTGCTTTTGACACTGTTGACCATAACATCTTACTTTCTCTTCTTGAGACTGTGTTTGGAGTTTCTGACACTGACCTCAAATGGTTCAAATCTTACATCACTGATCGCTGTCACTTTGTCTCTCTCAATGGGTACAGGTCTGAAATTGGTCTTGTTAAGTCTGGTGTCCCTCAGGGCTGAATACTGGCCCCCTTGCACTTCAGCATTTACATGTTCCCACTTGGTCAGCTTTTAAGATCACATGGCCTCAGCTTTCATTTTTACGCTGACGATACTCAAATATACATCCATACCAAACCTGACACTGATGTGGCTGTCTCTATTCTATCTAATTGCATCTCTGACATAAAAATTTGGATGACTCAAAACTTCCTTCATCTTAACTGCGACAAGACTGAAGTCATGCTTATTTGTACCCCCCATCAACTTCGTAAAGCCAGTCCTATAACCCTATCTGTAGATGGCTCTGTACTTGAGCTTCAATCAAAATTGAAAAACCTTGGGGTTATATTCGATTCTGGCTTAACATTCGACCCACATGTGTAGCATACTGTCAAAACATCTTTTTTTCACCTTAGAAATATCGCAAGACTACGCCCTATGCTATCATTAACTGTGGCTGAAAAGCTGATCAACACATTTTTATTCTCTCAAATTGACTACTGTAATGCTGTACTTGTTTGGGTATCTAAATCTACTCTGAACAAACTGCAGTATGTCCAAAATTCAGCAGCCAGATTCCTGACCAGGTCTAGTGCAAGTGTTCACATTACTCCTATCCTGGAGTCCTTGCACTGGCTTCCGGTCAAATTCCGTGTAGACTTTAAAATCCTCATGCTCACCTATAAGGCTCTGCATGGTTTGGCACCTCAGTACCTGTCTGAACTATTACCGCCCTACTCCCCACCTCGCAACCTCCGCTTTTCAAATACTTCCCTCCTTACTGTCCCCCAAGCCCGTCTACATTGTATGGGTGACAGGGCCTTCTCCTGTTATGCCCCCAAGCTCTGGAACTCTTTGCCCAAGGATATCAGAGAGTCACCTTCTCTAAACTCCTTCTATTATTATTATTAATAGTTGTATCAGGCAGATTACACTTTCCGCCAGCTCTCAATAACAGACTGATCTATTTTTTAAATCACTGCGGTCGTTTACCGATTTCATCTTCACACCTCTTCCCACTGATCTCTCACTGATCGGATACTCTTTCTCACCTGTCCTGCCCTTTGTTTACCTGTGATTTACTGTTTATTCCTGCTACCATCCACTCCTGCCCTCACACCTAAAGAAGACTATTTTACATTTCTTTATGCAGTTCATAGTGCAATTAACCTTTGCTTGTTTCTTTGCAGCCAATGCACACTGACACAGTTCTACCACTCAAATATTATTTTGCTTATTATTCACAATTGTATTCTATAAAAATGCAAGTGAACAACATAATTGACATACTCAATGAATAAAAACAAAATAGAAATCAATAAAATAATAGATAATTACTGATCAGATAATACAAGATCAGTCATTTGAGAACTGATCAACTTTGTATTACAAACTAAGATAATAAACACATTTATAGTGATACAGTATGTAATGATGATTTTCTGCATTTGTATAGAACTTTTTATACAATACAAGTTCTATACAAATGCAAAAAAAAGCTTTCTCTTCATTCTCAACCCCTGGGGCAGTTCCTCCAGTCAAAGGGTTCTTTCTCTTTCCCCTTGAGAGATTTGTGAATGAGCTGCTGCTCTTACTCACCTGACCAGATGTTACACAGTTGGCCAGGTAAGTGTTTAAAAGACAGTAAGTGGAGGCTGTCCAACAACCAGGGAAATAAAAAAAACAGAACTTTAAAAGACAGACATTCCAGAATGGCTACACTCACCCCATTGGGGTACCCCAGTTAACAAACATTTGTCCCAAAATAATACAGTCCAGCAATTCTGTCCTCTATGTTTCTAAGATGGCTCTTAGGTACTGTATCTTCTCTGGTACTGGCCATCCAAAAGCAATGTGATTCCCTCATGTTCTCACCCCTTGACTCCTCTGAATGTCCTAATGTCAGGTAGGGATGGAGGAAGATGATGCTGGAGCCTTCCTCATCTGCTCCCTGCAGAGTCCCTGCTGTCTGCAACCTATCCTGGGTCCAATACTGTGATTTGTTCCAAACATTCCTTCTTCCAAAGTCCCAGTTCTTGTTTGGAGCTTTTTAAGTATTCTTAACCCTTTACTCTTCTCCCAGGAGGGGTGGAATCATTATTGTGGTGCTTTCTGTGGGCAATCCTAGATCCATTCAAACCTGTTTTCACTGCACACATTAATCCTGAATGGTCTGGTCACTCCTGGATGCTTTTGTTAAGATGTCCTTTACTCAGGGCAGAAAACACACATCAATGCAATGGAACATCAATAAAGACCTCAACACTTGGTGCACAAACACCCACCTTTTTCATTCTGTAACACTGTTACATATAATGAATCTTTCAATAGGGACAGTATTTCTTATAAGAAACCTCAATTACAGAATAAAATAGTCTGTAAATCAGTTACAAAATAAAAAAAATAGGAAAGACTCAGGCACTTTCCCTTGTGGTTCAAACACATTACATATCTTTTTCATAAAGTTCTCTGTAACTTGTCAGTTGTTTAAGAAATAAATCAGAAATGAAATGATTCAGAAATGAAATGTTTCTTGCCTTCCTATCACCTTTTGCTTTTGTTAATGTGTCTACTGTCATACATAGAATGCCATACAAAGGTGACACACATATACAGTATATCATTTAACTATCTATTACTTATATATAAGCTTTAGATCACATAGTGATACTATATTTTAATCTATTGTTCTTAAACAATACTACATGTGTATGATGCTGTTGTTGTCTGTTGGCTGAAAAGCATTTAGACTGGTTTGTTGGAGGAGGTGCTTATAACCGAAGGGTACAAATGTTAGGGATCATGTACAGAAATTAAGACCACAATAAAAATATATACAATATTTAATATTTAAGATAATATTTTGTTTAATGTCTTAGAAGGGATTTGCAATATTTAAAGATTCATTATAATTAGAAGTCTGTAATCATATTAATAAATGTGTTTTTAAACACATCTTAGATATTATGTTCTCATTATATCTATATTATTATATATTTACAGACTTACTAAAATGTCTAACGAGTAAACCATATATTTTTTTTAGAATAAATATGTAATAAAGTATTTTATGTATTATAATACTCATAATACGTTGTCAGATCTATCCAGTTTTAATACTCTCATGTTTCAAAATGTTAATTATTACATTAGATTTAAGCAACAACCTACAACCAATAAATCTTCAACACACCAAACACATAGGAAGAAGACTGTCAACAGAAGGGATACTAATAACAGGGGTGCAAAATGAAAGGAGATCTGAGGAGTTCATCAACTTTATTCAGTTCCACATAAGTCCCAAGTAATTTTGGCTACTTCAGCAAATGGTAAAGCTTAAATTGATTAAATATCCTTTTTTAAATTTTGAATAAAATCTACTGTAAAGGAAATTTGTTTGTACATCCATCAAATATCAAATACAGTCAATTACAAGGGTGCTTTAATGAGATGCATTTATGCATTTATTTGTAAGTAAATGTAGGTCTAACCAATAATAATACAATGGGACACATCAGTTTAGGCACGTGTGTTACTGTGATGCCAAGCCATTGTATCGTACATGGCACATATTTACCTTAAGCTGTTGGCGCCATAATTAACAGCTTGCTGTGCTTCACTATAATTTGCAAATGGTGAAGTTTATATACGTATTAGTGAGCCTGGTCAGAACCTGGATGGGAGACCTCCTGGGAAAAACTAAGGTTGCTGCTGGAAGAGGAGTTAGTGGGGCCAGCAGGGGGCGCTTACCCTGCAGTCCATGTGGGTCCTAATGCCCCAGTATAGTGATGGGGACACTATACTGTAAACAGGCGCCGTCCTTCGGATGAGACGTAAAACCAAGGTCCTGACTCTCTGTGGTCATTAAAAATCCCAGGGCGTTTCTCGAAAAGAGTAGGGGTGTAACCCTGGTGTCCTGGCCAAGTTTCCCATTGGCCCTTACCAATCATAGCTTCCTAATAATCCCCATCTATGAATTGGCTTCATTACTCTGCTCTCCTCTCCACTGATAGCTGATGTGTGGTGAGCGTTCTGGCGCACTATGGCTGCCATCGCATCATCTGCACATTGCAGATGCTGCACATTGGTGGTGGTGGAGGGGAGTCCCCATTACCTGTAAAGTGCTTTCAGTGGAGTGTCCAGAAAAGCAATATATAAGTGTAAGCAATTTTTATTATTATTATTACATGATGCTAGTAAACCTTCACAAGCTGACAATGAATTTCAACAAGTGTAGTTTGCCGTTTTAACCAATTTGCTATGGCAAACCAAAATTAATGTACAGTATACGCAGAAGATTGCTTTGACGAGTTATTCATTTAGTTGAATGGCCTATCTCTGTATGTAATAAAAGTGTTTCAAATGACTTGGAATGCGATGAATACTTTTGAAGGGCAAAGTATCTTAACATTTAAGAGTAAATTAGGTAAGAGAACAACTATGATAAAATGTAAGAGGATTGATCTCTGAATAAGTTCAGCTGAATTTTCAAAGGAACTGGGGGTACTAATATTCAATCAGTATTATTTTTTTTCCTGAGGCAACCCAATTGTCTGATAGAATTCTATTTAGATTGTATTGTTTCTCTATGTTTTCATTTTTACCAATGTTATTTTCTATCTCTTTTGTCCCAGAAATGGAAATCTGCAGACGTTTTCTTCAAGCCTCTTTACATTAATACAGGTTTTGCATATTTTCTTGAACAAAATGGAAGAGAGCAATGATAAGATTCTAAGTACTCAATGTCAATTAGACATACTTATAAAGTCCATTATAATTTGTAATAACAAAGAATGTGTTGCAAAGTTTTATTTGAGAAACATATGCTATTTTTGGCTGAATCACCATGGAAACAGAATAATTCTTTTCTGTATCTGTGTAGCAGTTTCAATTTTACAGTTTGATTTGCACATGTGAAGACTTTATCCAAAATAACTAGTGTGTTTTGATACATACAGTTAGAGATTATTTTGAATGGCCTCAGTTTTTATACAGTTTGTAGACTGCTTCTAATACACACAATAATGTTCAAACACCCACACAAGGATACACTATACTTTTTTTATGTATTAGCCCTTATTTTGAGGTGTCCTAGTGTTCTTATAGAAAACCCAGCTCATAAAAATGTTACATTAAATAGCTGATTCTTTTGCTAATACTCACATTCATTATGATTTTCAATGCAAATTTTATAGAATTTAAGGTTAAAACTTAACTTTCAGTCAGGAATGAACACAGTAGTTGAAATTCCTTACCACAGCTGATTTTAAGTGATACTACCATCAACATCTGCATTTATGACTTTAGGAAATATTTTTAAACCAGACTTTCACAATATTTATTCAATGTTATTCTAGTGATCATTGTTAATAATGTAAAAAAAAATTCACTAGATATTTTCAACATTTCTGTATGAACTAGGTTTTGTGTTCTCAGCTTTTTATCTTGGGTGTTATAACAATTTCCAGACAAAAAATTAAAATACCCTTTTTACAGATGTAAATTATGTTTATATTTCACTGAATATATGCTATTTATGATTTTATCACAGATGCATAGTAGTTGTCAGAAACAAAATGGGCCTTTTCTAATTGTATTGATAGAAATTACACAGGAAAGGTGAATTAAGATCCTATAACACCCATGCTGTAATGCTGCTGTCTTTCAGCATTATTCTTAATGTACTGAGTATGCTGATTCCCTTCAAAACCACTTAAATCATAGCCAACCTATATTAAACAATTCCACTTTCTCCTTTCTTGTGCAAGAATCAGACAAAAGATTCAGAGCTGGCTGCCAGTGATAATTGTTCTCTAAGACAAAGGCCATGAAGCTATTGGAAATGTAAGGTCACAGCAATCAATATTCTGTCTGCCAAGAGCCTATTAAAATGGCATTTGAAACAATCAATTCTAGTTGGTAGAAAGGAGTAATGTTTAATAAACACCTCTTTTCTGTTTTAAGTGAAAGATTAATTATAGTGTTGAATGTTTTTTTTTCTTCTCTGCAGTGACTCATACTTAAGCTATTGTTATCCATGTAAAAATAAAATTGCAGATGTTCAGCTGATCAAAGGACCAATTAGCAATTAGATTATCTCTCAGAATTCTTCCCCATAATACAATGGCTCTCATTGTTCTTGGATAAATACTGATTTGTTTATTCTTTAAGGGATAAAACTGGGGAGAGTAGCAGTAGTGTTTTTCATGTGATAATGTAATTCAGGGAAATTGAAATTCTTGTCTGAGAGGCATACTGTATGAGCCTTAACCTGTGGATGGGATTAGACATAAAATAAATTAAAAAATAAAATATAAAATAAAAAAAATATTTATCCTGTTTGATTCTGGGAATGTATCCCTTCTGTCACAGAGGAATTAATTAACCATTTCAGATTGGTTGTTTATGTCTGAATGCAGTAGGGCTATACTGTTATAGAAACCATCTTTTATATCTATTTTACTTACACGTTAAATTGCAAGAATGCTTTCAGGATACTCTTACTCCCAAATTAAAATTGATCCACAAAGAGTTTTGTTTCGTACTAAGGATAGCTACTATAACACTGCATTACTGTCCAATGTCCATAGGATGCCTGTGGCTCAGAAAATTGAATACACTATACTTTTGCTGACCTTTAAAGATCTGCAGTTTAACATTCTTGGCAGAAAGCTGAAAAAACCTTATCAGCAATTGTTTCCCTACTGTATGTATTATGGTTTCTGGTGAATGATTTTTAGATGTTGAACCTTTGTTTTTATTTGCAAAAAGCTTTGAACTTATAATTATTTTGTCATTTTTTAAAACTTACTATAAAACCAAAAGGGAGGCTTTGAAAAGATTAAGTTGAAGCATTTAATTAATACTATTATTTTTAATGTATAGATTCAGGTTCAGTTATTTCAATATAAGTTACCAGTGAGTCAATAGTCTTAAATCCAGATTCCTGGTTTGAAATAATGCAGTGCTGCATAAGCATTAGTAGCAAAAACGAAGTTTGTACCATGCATAAAATGAACAAAAGAATAAATTAAAGACTGAATCATACTGTTTTCTAGACCACAATTGTTTGAATGTCAATTTGAAATGTAAAATTGAAAGAGAAAATACAAAATCAATTTGTTATGACTAAAGCATCAGAAAAGAGCTTGATGTTTAGTATCTGTGGGATTTGCTATGATTTTCAGCAGATCAAGGATTACTCCTTTTCAGATAGAGAAGAATGAAATCTATTGAACTGCTTTTGTAACCTTTATTTACTTTATGAATCTATAGTATACCGAACAACATGGGGAAATAATAAACAGTGTTTTTACTTCAGAACTCTCCAGACAAATAAATACTGTAGATGACATAAAACAAGTCTTTCATAAAATCTTCTCGTCCAAGCATTTCATACTGTATTTAAGAGGTGCTGTAAAACTTGTTTTTTCCATATCCTTTCCTGGTTGTCTTACATTTACTGTGTTCCAGATTATTTTAAAATATTATGTAATTTAATGTCCAAATAATTGTTTATTATTCTAAATATACTGATGGAAAAAAGAAACACAACACTTCCTCCTCCAGACTCTGACCCTTCTGTCTGCCTGGAACAGGCTGAAGAGTGACTCATCCGTGAAGAGGACCTGATGCCACTGCTGACGAGTCCATCACAGCCTCTGTCTGGCCCAAGCCAGTCGGGTGTGACGTCTAGGAGGGGTGAGCAGAGGGTCTCTGACAGGTCGCCTTGCTCTAAGGCCAGCAGCATGGAGCCTCATTCTCCTGTCACTGATGTGGACATTGTGTCTACCAGCAGTTTCAGCAGCAGTACAGGTGACAGATCTGAAACGATCTCTCAGATGGACTAGTCTGATGTGTCAGCCCTGCTCTGCTGTGGTCACTCGAGGGTGACTGGATCTTGGACGGTCATCTATCCTGCCGGTCTGCTGAAACCTTCTCTGCAGTCAGGATACAGTGTTGTGGCTTACTCCATAGTGTCTGGCAATGCTGGCACATGACATGCCTGCCTGCAGCATGCCAATGGCCCTCTCCCTTGCTTCTGGTGACATTCGAGGCATTATGGAATGCACAGAAAACTGACTGTGTGGCTTTTTTCTTGCAGTGACCTAAGCTTTGAATTAAGGCCTTTTTAAAGGTGATTTGATTAGACATTTTTGCACCTGGACCTCATTGGGCAAAAGTGAACCTTACTAGCTTTTGTGTGATTGGCAAGTTGCAATGCCTCGCTCCACAAACTGTATTGCTGGTCAGAGGGCTTAAAAAAAATTGACAACTTTTTGTGATAGTACATAAGCTATAACTATAGTATTCTCATTCCAGAATTATGTGTTTCTTTTTTCTATCAGTATATATATATAATTCAAAGTTTTTCAAATCAAAGCAATATGAATTTTCACAGATACTCATATACACAGATATTGTTGCACACAGAAAGCTTGCTTTCTGTGTCACGGTCATCATACCTCCTCTAGAGGGAGCTCTGACCTTTTATTATTAGTTTCATTATTATGTGCACTTGTCTCCTGATTAACCCATCACTATATAAGTGATGTGCCACCTAAGCTCTGGGCTCAGCATTGGAAGATGGACGCCACAAGGCTTGCGTATTCCCCGGGATCGCAGGTAGCCCGAGGGCAGGTCTTATTCCCCGATTGTCTGGGTCCGGGGCTCGGAGGTACTTGCCCCGTCATCGTGTTTTTAACTTCCCTGTTCCCGTTCCTGTTCCGGTTCTGACCCGGTTCCTGTTTTTAACTGTTTGTCTTGGATCAATCTCCTCTAGAGGGCGCTCTGACCTTTTATTAGTTTTATTATTATGTGCACCTGTCTCCTGTTTAACCTGTCACTATATAAGTTATGTGTCTCCTAATCTCTGGGCTCAGCGTTGGAAGATGGAAGATTGGAAGTCAGTCATCCCATCCATTCTTCTCTGTGTTTTCCCTATTGTCCTTCTGCAGTCTCTTCCGGATTATATCATCTGCATAGGGTCCTAAATACGCACTACAAAGGAGTCAGGATCGGCTCTCATGACATTCTGTAGCCTTTTAATAGGCTCAGTCAAACCTTAATATGGATTGTTGACCATTTCTTTATGCAGAACCTTTCCATTTCCTTCTAATTCTGTGGCATGAATGGTTTCCTTTCCTTTACTCCACAAATATTGTCGATCGTTCTGGACAATTTGATTTCTGTTCTCTATTTCAGTCTGTTCTTCTACATAGAAATCTCTTTCAGTTTCTGTTCTTCACAGGAGGGATGACATGTTTCTGTGCCTTGAGTTTTTACCTTACTCCTCCAATCATAGTCCTGATACATTTGATACTTTATCCAACCACATAATTTAATTTCATTTGACTTGGGGGTAATGTACAGTAGCTGCTGTTTGGAAAATCTCTGTCCTTTTGCTTTATGTTATGTTGTGAACTTGCAATCAGCAGATTCATAGGTCAGTCTCAAATTTTAGTCTTAATAGTATCTTGTTGATGCCCATGTTTTTTTGAAGATTTCTAATTCTTGTCTTGTCTTGTCTTTTGACATGCGTTATTCTCTCAAAACAGTTTTCTGGCCATTCTTTTTGGTAATTTTTGTCTATCCTCTTCCTGGTGGAGTATCAGCTATTTCATTAGCATTGAATTAGTGATAGACACCACAATTAAAATAAGGATGCCTTATGGATCTTCTTTCATAGCTGTATTCAGTTATTGAAGTCAATTATCTTTAAAAAAAACCCATTACCTACAGTATTAATACAGAAGCCTATAAATTTTCTGAGGCATTTTCAGATGGAATTATAGGGTTATAGGATTAAAAATATTAAAAATGGGATATAAAAAATACATTATTTATATTCAACATATTTACAGACTGTGCATATATTTTATATTTAGAAAAAAATAACTAAAATATACAACTATTGTGGACAAACAGTGAATATACATTTGTATATTTTTTTCTGCAACCTACATGATATCAAGGGCATGAATTTAATTTGGAATCAACTTAATATTTGGTTTAAAAACACCTAGCCAAACAATAATTCAATAATAATTGTATTTTACATTTGATACTTTAATTAAAGAACATAGGAAAATAATTATGGCTAAGTTAAAACTGGCTGTTATGGATTTTTTTACAATTTTAAAATTAATGTCAGGATGCTATATTTATTTGTACTTGAAAAAACAGTTGTAGAGCAAGTAGGTATTCATATCCAAACAAGCAGTGATGAAGAGGTTGTTTACAAAATCCATTAAAATGACCAAACCTGAATTATAATTTTAATTTCAATGAATATTGAATATTAATATCAATGAATATGTGTACTACTACAACTATCAGCACTTCAGCCAGTACACACTTGGGACACTGAAAATCTGAATAGATTTTTGTATAGATTGCAGATCTTTTCTCATTTTAAAAATAAGAGTTTATTTAATGTTTTAATTATAATACATTTATGCATAATTAATTTTGAAACAATATAGTCTGTGTTAGAATATCAACAAAATACAAGGAAATACATAAAATATTTATCTGTGCTAACAATGACAAGTGCAAGGTCTTCATTTTATCCTATAACCTTACATACAGTATCCATTACTCTAGTGGTTCTAAATGTAATTCAGTTTTTCCCAGCTTATGTTTTATCAAACTCTTTTAAAGGCTCTACATGAGCATATGAAACTGCATTTTGGTAAATTTATGCTTTTACTGCTCTGAGAACAATTAGACATTAATAGATTCCTAGACATGGGTTATGTAATCCCTAAGGAATTATAAGCACTACTATAAAATTTAGCAAGTACATGTAATAAAAGTATCTCTACCAACAGTGTAGTGTAGCTTTTACATTACAGTAATAAAGCTACAGTACCTTTGTGTACTGTACATGTACAAGCCTGTTTTCAATCACGTCATTCTGTCATATACAACAAAACAGCTCAAAGTATATTTCTTTTGTATATCAATTCACTTGAAGTTCTATATATTGCTGCATTTAGCAAAATTCAAAACAAATACAAGATCAGCTGTTTCTGGCTGTGTAAAACAGATAGTTTCACCTAATAAGGACTGTATATCCATATCTACAGTATGTCTATCATAAGATATAATCGTTTGGGTTAATCATACAAATTGTTTCGAATTTCAACAAATTTGTCTCTATTTATTTGCATTTAGTGTTTGTACACAGTTGTAACAGACCTTTTGTTTTTTAGAATGGGGAATTTTCCAATTCATAAATTGGGCATTCTGACAATCTTTAATTTTAGTCTTATTTTTAGTACACAAGAATGGCAAATGCGAATTAAACAGGTTTAGTAAGTGGTGTAATGGCTAACCCTTGCAAATTTTAATTAAGCTATATACAAGTATGTGCTCAGCCAGTTTCTGTATTTGTATTCCTCCTCCACACCATCTGAAAACTTTGCAATGGTGTTACTCCTCTGGGGGATTTCAACCTTTGCCTGCAGCACAGCCTGTTATGAATTAAATATGCACTTTAAATGGTGTGATGGTTTGATTTTGATGCTACTAACAGTTTGATTTTCTTACCAACAGCACAGCTATGGTTATAGTTTTATTTGGTTTTTCTCTGCAAATGTGTGCCTTGGGTCCCCTGATACATTTTTCAATTTCCACTCTTAACACATACTGTACAGTACAGTATACAGTCTATATAAGATAGAAAACCTTCTGTTTCTTTTTCAATAGATATAAAATATTATGCCTATTTGGCAATGGCAAGCATGTTATGCTAAAACTGAATATCTGTTTATTGATTGTAAGGAGCCTTTTTGTATTCATTGTATGATTAATTTCTAGATGTGATATTATAAATCATAAAATATGCATTTTTTGGCAAAATGCCGAAACGTTTAAGACTTGTGCCCCAAAATGATTGATTCTATTAAGACAGGCGTACTGCTGAAACCAGCAACTGTGAGGTACTGTATTCTATTGTTCATCTAAAATATGCTTGGTCATTCATGCTCTGAGTCATTTGGTGTAGATTGTTCCTGTGAGACATTTATAAAATTCCTTTATGCTTATTTCACAAAACAATATACAAAATAGTTTAGTCTCACAGTATCCTGTGATTATATAATATACTGTAGGCCCTCCATTACTATTTGTGGCAACTAAATATGATTGTCAGATGAGTGCATTACAACACAGTAGTATAACAAAAGCTTGAACTTAAGAAAATATTATATAAGATAAAAACTGACATGTCATGGTAGTCAAACAATTAATTTAAAATGGACAATTATCTGTAGTGAAATAAATTACATATATACAGTACTGTCCAGTATTTAGTTTGTACATTATACTTAATCAGTTCTTGAAACACTGTCAGTTCTTACAAAATGAGGCTTTACTCGGTATAATAATGAAGACATTTCACTTTAAACTCTCAAGGTCACACCATGTTTTTGCCATTTCTACACTGTCTGCATCAGACCTCTTTGAAATACTTTTCAGACTTGAAATTCACAGACATAACCGGCACACTTAAAATACCAAATAATCAATATATTCCTTCATTCTGTGTTGCAATTATTAAGAAGGACCAGATATTATAACATGTTCATCTAATAAAGGTTAAGTGCAAATCACAACATGTACTGCTGATTGTTCTACATATTTTGAAATTAAATGGTTCAGAAAAAAAAAACAGCACAGATACCACAGTTAGTATATGAATCTTTAGGCTCTTTACTCTATTTTTTTTTTCTAAAAAAAGAATCTGAACAACAGTTTATTGAGGCAATTGAACCATCAGATCAAATGGGGAAAGGTATATACTTTTAGATTTTATTTCTATTGCCCAGACTGTATTCTAAGGGCAAATAGAAAGGGGTCATTTTAAACTATACTAAATTAAACTAACACTGGGGAAGCAATGTTGCAAAAAATATTTGTAATTTAGGCTATTTGGCCAAATAGATATTTGGGACAGACACATTCGCAGACACGCTCACACCAACACCAATTTCCTCAGAAGCCAGGTAACCTACCCGTATGTCTTTGGACTGAAGAAGAAATCTGGAGCACCTGTCAAAAATTAGGATCTCCATGCAAATAGGTCTTGAACTGTACCCAGGGCCCCAGCATTGCAAGGAAGCAATGCTAATCACTACACAGCCATGCCGACCCAATGTAAACTTAATCGTTTTCATAATTCCCCAAAACCAACCCTGTGTCTGTACATACACAGACACAGATTCGTTGCTCATCAGGTTGTTAATTACCTTATGGGAAACACATATATAAATTCGTATTTAAATAAAGTATAAATTACTTTGTCAAAATTGCTTTTTTTAAACTAAGGAACAATAACATATTATACAGCTAAGAGACTTTATACAAACTTATAATTGAAAAAATGTCCAAATATCATTATTCTTAGATATACATTAATCAAGAGTTCAAAGGATGCCTTCATCATTGCTACGAAGTCAGACCTTTTGCTTTTGTTTGCTTAAATAAGAGATAATCTGTCTCATAGTTCTAAAAAAGCGGAACAAGCTTAGTAAGCAAGACAATCTAATGATTTTCGGTGTTATTTGATTACAAATTGTTTTATCTCTTTTACTGTATTATTAGAAATACATAATGTTTTACAGTATAATACAATATAACATTATAAAGAAACAAGTAGAGGGTAATATCCAGCTGAAAATATTTTTTAGCTGTCATCACTGGAGGGCCACATATGGATATTACAAAATGTTTTAACTTATCCTAATTCACTGGTATTTCAGAAATTAGTGAATTTTCTAGTATTATTCTGGTGATGAAACTTTCTGTTGTATTGTGTAATATTTGAACTTGCACAACAGGTTTAGGATTTTGATTGGCTAAGTAACTAAGACATACTGTAAGTGGATAAATTGATTTGTGACAGTGAAGCCAGTGAAAAGGGAAATAAAGTCCCAAACCAGATGTAACTTTATTAATAAATGTATACAGGCTGTAAACATTAAAGAGACACAGCTGGCATGTATAATTTGCATTTTATGAGAGTATTTATCCACAAGACCACAACATATTAATATCAGATATCTCTTTGATTTGCATCAGAACAACTAATCAAGCCTACAATGAACATTGCACAAGGATCACTTTGAATATAGGAAGGCTTATAAGAAGAGATCAACAATCAGAAGAATTATGAATAAATTATTTATATAATGTTTTACTATCTCGATGCTTGTGCTAAGTTGTTGATTTCTTTTGCCTTGTCCATTGGTGCTTGCAGACTTCCCCCACACTTCCCCCATGTGATTCTGATCATTTACATACGGTACCCGTATGTTAACAAAATAGCTAAACTGATATCAGTGGGCCAAACAAGTGGCACTTGTATCTATAATTCTCTTAAGCAAGGCTGCAGAATGTAGGCAGGGAAGATGGATGACCAGTAAAACAACTAGTGAAACATGTTGTGAAATAGTACAAGCTGTACATATGAATCTGATTATTACATATTTAATTTCTGAATATGTACCAAAACAATACATTTTAAATGGAAGGAATGGTTATTTCTGTGTCTGGTGCTTATATGTTGTCCATAAAGAGCTAAGAGAATGAAAGTAAAATGAGGTAATGTAGTTGGATGGGTTTAATCTAGATGGAAACAATTTATCCTCATCTGGTTTAATGCCAAAGCTTAAAGTGAAGAAAATCCCTTGAAGGCCATAAAATGCAGAAATGTACATTCCTTGCAGTTTCATCAGTAGGGCAGAAAATATGCCAAGCACACAAGTACAGCATTTGAGAAATTCAATTAGCAAAACATTCGCACATGCAAAAGCTTTCCCTTAGTGGGTTATTTTTATATGATTGGTTTGAGCAAGTCAGCACTTAAAAAAATTCTGCACATTCATGCAGTTACCTTCTTAATTTGGTCTCAAATCAAATACTTCGGACAAAACATAGAGTCCCTTGCATTCTTGATTCTTTGTGTGATTGGCAAATACAAAAACAAGGTAAAAGGTAATTCCACCAGAAAATTCCACCAGAATTGTGGATTTATTAGATTATTAAAAATGTAATAAGACTAAAACTTTTATTTCAGTTCTTTCAGACATGGATATTCATTCATAATTTTGTATTAAGATTTAAAATGGTCTACATGGCGACATGGTAGATGGTATTACTGCCTTGTACAGTATCTCTTGGCTATTGCGTTTGAATCTCGACTGGGGAACTTTCTGTGTGGAGTTCACTCTGCTCACGTCCATGGGAGTTTTTGTTGGGTGTATTAGTTTTCGTCTGTCATCCACAAACATGTGGATTTAGGTAAATTGCTGCCTCTAAATTGTCCATTATTTCTCTCATGTTTTTTTTAAAAACTCCACCTCTTAGACCTTTCATACTACAGATTGGTGCTTGTATTTTTGGTTGACTAAGAATAAAAACTGCAAGAATACAATATGTGGCCTTGACTGTTATAATGCAGAACACAAGGATATCAGGAAATTGTACTTATTTGTATAACATCATATTCAGCACAGGGTGGTTTAATATGGTAATACTAAGCTGTAACAGGGCAACTGAACTGACACTATAAAAAGACATTTAAAATAGACAGGGTTTGTCTGTTCAGACTGTCACAGTCTGTCTTACAATAAGGAACAAAATCACAGGGTGGGATCATTTGCGATAATTTGGATATAGATTTAAAACTTAAAGTTAGGTTAAAATAAAAATCTAGACATATTGTGAGTGTCTTTAATCGTAGCAATGCCAGACTGCTGGTAAGAAAGAAGATGGTTTAGGGCCAAACTGGTTACACAGAGCAAGGACTTTCCACTATTATTATCTGTTGAAGTGGGGGCTAGGAGTGCCTAATTACACACTTGCATCAGGGTTAGGAAAGTATTAGAACACCATCCATTCACCATCTAACTCCATTTTAAAAGGGATGTCTTATGTGCACATTTCCCATGCTACCAACAAAGGGGGATCAGTCAATTGTTGCTATCACCTCATCAATTATTGGCACAAAATTGTCAACTAGTTTTTTGCACTAGGTCTCAATTAGGCAGTACTCAATTAAGTAGTTTAGCCCAATACGGGCTATGTACAGTATAAGGATATGAAGAAAAAAGGACATTTGGTAGTTGATGTCTTAATATTCAGACGAGCACTATTACTTTTCTTAACATGACAGATCTCAAAACTCAGTGTCATTATGTATGTCCAATCATATTTTCTCCTTTCTCCTACATTCAGTATCACTGAATTTTTCCGATGTTTCCCTGTCCTGGACCTGGAGTATCCTAAAGTTTTCTCATTGATACAATTGCTTGAAATTGTGTATTTATCTAATTTGCTCAAATAAATTCTAAGTAATTGTGGAATTACTTGAAGGTCAAATACCATAAACCAGGGCTGTTCAGTTAAGGTCCTTGATAACCTGTGTGTCTGTATATTTTTATTCTAATTTGCCTCTTTACAACTTACACTAAATCAACTTTTTACTTTCTTGAATAGATCATTTTGAAAACTTCTCCCAGCTCTTCAGGTTTTTGTGTTTAAATGATACCTACAGTAGTTAACATGCAGACACACTGGTCCTTCTTTAAAAATAAGCTTAGATAAAACTAGTAATTAAACAAAAGTCTGGGTTTCTCCCTTAATTTTATTAAATTTAATTTGCTTCTTCTTTGCTTTACTTTGGTTCAGATAGTATTTTTCATGTAATTATCTTGTAAAGAGCAATTGAAGACAAAGTGAGTTTACATTTTTTGCAGTTCTAAACTGTGATGGATCTGAAGATTTGGAAAGACAACCGAAACATTTTAAGCTGCTTTTGAATCATCATGATGATAGTGATAAATATTTCTCTGATTAATGCATTCTTCATCAGTTTAAAAAAAAACTTACATGAAATTGCAATTTCAAACAACTGAGACTTTTTAAAATGTTATTTAAAAAGAAGAGAATACTGTAAATGGAAAAATACCCCCAGGAAAAATAATTTTAAAAGCAAGTAACTGTAAGAAGCAACAAGAGAGCACAAGTGACATCATATTATTGGGAGATTTCAATTTTAACACATATTAGAAATTACATTGCAATTGGATATTGCAGTGGGGAATAGGGAAGCTGAAATTGATAAGGTTGGCAGAGCTGATATTTGCTTCTTTACTCAGTTTGCAAAAATACCTTCAAGGGAACATGTAAGACAGGATATAATTAAGAAGATGGATGTGATAGAAACACTGATAAATTGTGACCATAATATGATGTGTTTTTTACAATCTCTAAACCTTGAATTTATATTTAAGGTTAATTTCATAAAAGCAAACAGTGAAAGATTGGGCAAAGCTTGCTAATAGTGAACTGCAAGTGAATTGAAAAAGAATGGTTTTACTTTAAGACAAATAACTTCTCTCTACCCTCTGAACATCTGTGCTTAGTTATTCTCCTCTCTTGCACTACTGTGGTGAAACAAAATACCTAGAAGCATGGAGACTTCAATATATTGGATAACATTCTAGTTCTTCTTCAAGATCTGCCAGTTTAGACTGTCCTGTTAGATCATTTGATATATCATTGCAATTTACATGGTGTGTATTGCATTTCGCTTATTACTGATATTTTTGGGTTTAGATTCAAGTTTTAATGATTTTTGTAACTTTTTTGGTGGTTTATTTGGTTATTTTTCATAATAGTTTTATTTATCCAGACCATGAGTTGTGGTGGACAAGAGAATAATTATTTAATGAAAACAGAAATCTAATACCATCTTTACTGCATTTGCAATATATATTTGACAATAGCATTGCCAGCTTTTACCTGATTTGAGTGTTTTCAAATGTAATAAATGCATTATTATGATCTTAATACTTGCTTGTTTGCATAATTTATGGAGGAAATCTCTTCTGTATTTCACTTCAGTAAATTAATGTATGAAAATAAATAACATGAAGTTTTAATACAAATTCACATTTAATGCAGATACTGTATTTTAGCTGTTTTTGTCATTACAGAGTTAGACATTTTTGGTCTTTGTAGTACTCTTTAAATCAATTATTTTAACTATTTAACATTATTTAACAGCAAATAAATCTAAATTACATATTTCTTTTAAATTTCACTAGAATTTTTATTTTTCTATATAGAACTTAGAGAATCAAGTAATTGAATAGGTATCTGTCTACAGTTACTGTGAGAGAGACAAGATTGAAAGTGATGATAAATGCCTACATGAAACCAGTAATGGGAGTAGCAAAGAGATGAGCATTGGTTAGTTTTGGCTCATTAATTCATCTGATAGGTATAACTAAATCTAAACCAAAGATAAGGATGCCTTTGGGTGTTCTGTGACATTTCCATGACCTTGTAAGAACAGATGTTTTTGGCATTGCTGAAGATATTTGTGCTGAAAGTCAGAGCATACTGTATGCATTTTTAATTTTAATAGGACAAAATATACAGTACCACATTTGTTTCTGAATTTTACTACAAATTTGTTTCTGTGAAATAATAAAAAAAAAGGATTCCTGTCCTGTGTGGTCACTATTCAGACTTTCTCCTCACTTGCCTTTAAATAATTTTCTGCTAAACTGAGAAGAGACCATACACATCTTTCACATTGTAGCATTAATCTAGGACTTGCAAAATTTAAAGGGAATAATAAGCTTCGGTCGTATACAGTATGATTACAGTTTAAGTAAAAGTGATGACTTAAGAAAAAATGAATGACTTTTTTTCTATAAGCTATGAAAGTCATTATAACAGAATATTATGTCAGCTTTTGTTCTCTGCTATAATTCATTAGAGTTAAAAAAAATTTCTAGAAGAAAAAATAATAAGTAAACGAAATAATCTTAGATTCCAATGAGAAAACCTACTCTAACATATTCAGTAAGGAGTTAAATTCAGTTTAAAACACTGGAGTGCTTCTTAGGTAAAAATCAGCTTTTGCATAAATTGCATAATAGGTTTCATTACTTGCGTTTCATAAAATATTTAATACTGTAATACCTATCTCTATTTTAAAGTTATTGAGTAATAACAAATAAACCTAAAATATCATAAAGATAGAAGTATACAATCCATTTTGTTTATACATGCTGCATATATATGTATATAATACATTTCATTTTCTACATAAAATAAACAATTTCTATGTCTACATTTCATTTTGCTTGGATCATTCTACTTCTACTGAATACCACTGGCAATAACTTAGAAGGAACCACATTCATTTTTATCACTGTTTATGAAGGTGTCATGCCCTGATTAAAGTGTTATTTTTGTTATTTGGATGAATACCCATAGAGCAGCTACTATGCATTAGTGTGGCCTGAGAAAGTAATAGACATAGAAGATACAATCACGTCGTGATTGTGGTTTCCACTAGATTATGATAAGAATAAAAACATGCCAATCTCACTTGCTTATTTTATACAGCGTCCTGTGAAAAATCTTGGAAGCGCTTGTATCACTGTGGTACAAATCCCATTAGAAGGTAGACAGCCTGCAGATTGTAACAGATCTTACACATATACTTCATCTGCAGAGCTCTGTGAAAGAAGGATCAAAGTCATATTTCTGCAATTTTAACAGAAAAGGGACTCTGAGGTTCAAAGCAACTGGAATACAAATGAAAAGTTCAAATTACAATTGACTTGCTACATTAGTAAGACCATTTCCCTTGTGGAACATATCTCTCAGCATATCTAATTCAGAATTTCTCCTAGTAGACTTTTTTTTTTCTTGCAACCATCCTTTAACATGATACTATCAGTGGTTTTAATTATATAACTGGTGGAATCAGTTTATCCCTAGGTGTCAGTCCGCTTCTGGCTGTCTTCCTGACCACTGAACACTGGAACAAAATTGCTTAAGTCCCTTTTAATAAGTAAAAGCAAGTGGCTCGTAACTTTATATGGGAATGCATTTTTATGTATTTTGTTTTTAACAATTTAAGTTTGTCTGAAAGTAAATTCTCAAGGATGCTTGGAAGAAGTGTCACAAAAATGTGCTGATTGTTGCATTTACCTTGGTGAAAACTTGACTTGAATTTTTTTTCACAAATAAATTATTTTTACTTTGGTTTTCTCAGTGATGCAGTTAAAGAAGAATTTAAATCACTCATAAAATGTTCTAGAAACACATGCACCAGCTTATGATTCAACATAACAAAAACAATTGAAAGTCATATGATTACCACACTCATATGAAAATTTCCAATTAATTGGGCTTGACATATCTGAAAATAGGATACATTTATAAAAGTCCAGTCAGTACATCCACATAATAGAACATTCAACCAACAAATGAAATACATCTCAATCCAGTATCGTCTCATTTTCCACATCTAATTCCAAAACTCCATAGCACAATAAACTATTTTGATTTAGCCCCTGCTAATTACATGACCTTAAGTGGTGAATCCACTCATATTCAAATATTCATTGAATGCATACCACCTGCAATTTGAAAATTAATCTACTTATGAGGAACTTTATAAAAAACCTTCTCAAAATCTAAACATATCATACGCTCTGTTAGTTTTTAGTTATGCTTGTTGCTTGTTCAAAGAGCTGTAACAAGTTAATTAAGCAAATCTATCTTCTAAATCCATGCAAATTATCCCCTAGAATCCTATTGCCATATACATGATCCTCTAATTCACATCTAATTATCATTTCTATTACCTTATGTATAACAGACATAAAATATTTGCCTATAATTACTTGGTTTGATGCTGTCACTTAAGGATTGGACCTACTATATATTGCCATTTTCCAGTTAATGCCTATTATCCCTGATTTAAGATACTTCTGGAAAAGATTTGTTAACAGCCTACAAATAACATCTCTCATTAAGTTATGTACAATTGGGAGAATACCATTAGGCTCTGGAGATTTATCTCAAGTGCTTCTAGAGCCCAGTACCCTTCTGTTTCTTATATGCTAATATTATTTTATAGGGAACATTAGCCTTTACTTAAACTGTTGCCGGTTGTCAGTTTCTTTCTTGGTAAACACCTGGTTCACTTATTAATTTAATACAACAGCCATTTTCATTTCATTTAATGCTTTCTCATTTTTAATCCTGAAATGTATTACTTCACCTTTTAATGTTCTTTTGCAGTTATAATATATACTGAGGAAAAAAGAAATGCAACATTTTCTGGAATGAGAATACTATAGTTATAGCTTATTTACTGTCACAAAAAGTTGTCAATTTGCTTTAAAACCTCTGACAAGCAATAGAGCTTGTGCAGTGAGGCATTGCAACTTGCCAATCACACGAAAGCTTGTTAAGTGCACTTTTGCCCAATGAGGTCCAGGTGGGAAAATGCCTGATCAGATCACCTTTAAAAAGGCCTTAATTCAAAGTTTAGGTCACTGCAAGAAAAAGGCCACACAGTCAGTTTTCTGTGCATTTCATAATGCCTCGAATGCCACCAGAAGCAAGGGAGAGGGCCATTGCCATGCCGCAGGCTGGCATGTCATGTGCCAGCATTGCCAGACACTATGGAGTAATCCGCTCCACTGTGTCCCGACTGCAGAGAAGGTTACAGCAGACCGGCAGGACAGATGACCATCCAAGATCCAGTCACCCTCGAGTGACCACACCAGAATAGGACCGACACATCAGACCAGCCCATCTGAGAGATCGTTTCAGGTTGGCCACCCATACTGCTGCTAAAACTGCTGGCAGACACAATGCCCGCATCAGTGACAGACAGTGAGGCTCCATGCTGTTGGCCTTAGAGCAAGGCGACCTTTCAGAGGCCCTCTGCTCACACCTCCTAGATGTCACACCCGACTGGCTTAGGCCAGACAGAGGCTGTGATGGACACATCAGCAGTGGCATCGGGTCCTCTTCACGGATGAGTCACTCTTCAACCTGTTCCACGCAGACGGGAGGGCCAGAGTGTGGAGGAGGAGGTGTTGCATTTCTTTTTTCCATCAGTATAGATGACAGATGACATAATACATCTTTTATTATGAGTTTCAGACTCCAGTGCAAAATTCTCTCTAACTCTCTACCTTTTTCCATCCCTTAAAAACTGCCCTTGTAATTCATTTTCTTTTCTTTAATGGAATCCTGTTTTTTCTATAATTTAATAATGTGTTCCCTTTCTCCTTATTTTTCTTAATTGATTTATTGAATCATTTGGGCCACTGACTCTGATTTCCTTACTCTTGAGGGGAATCTATTCTGTGCTTCAACCAGAATCTGTCTCTTTCCACTGATTCCACGTACAGGACATAATCATTCTACTTCTCTCAATCTCTGTCTCTTTGCTTCATAGTTACTGAAATTGCAAACCTTTGTTATGGACTCTACCTGTACGATTTCAAAATACACTTCAAAGCATACCATACTGTGATTGCAGTTCCCCAATGGTTCTCCCACCACAGAGAATGTGTTTTCTTGACTCTCTCTGATTGTTTGAAAAGGAAAGATCAATGCAGGTATTCCCTCTTGTAGGTAGTTCTGAGACACTGAGTAAGGAAATAATCATTAGCCATGTCTACTATTCTTAACTGTGCTTATTTTCATCATACAATGTTGAATTATAATAACCGAATTTGGTGGCCTACCGCATAATCCTTTACTTTAATTCTTTTTAAGTCTGACCCAAACAGGTTCTGATACTCTTGATTCAGCTGTAGTAGGTTCATTTTGTTTCTTTTCATACTTTAAATGTATATGTCTGTAAGTTTAGCAGTGTTTATTTAAAATGTTTAAAGTGTCTTTTTAAGAAATCAACTACATTATTCTGAAGCTAATGAACATTCCAAGGTGCGCACCCTTGTTCCTTTTAGAAAACAGTACGTTATCAACATGAGCAGATAATCTTTGACTGCGATCTCACTTATGAAAGATAACAAATAATTTATCTGTATGACCTCGCATTAACCTGTGGATCATCCAATTGGCCATACTCCTTGGGGTCTTAAATACAAATAATCCACTTTGGATATTAGATTGCAACTCAAAAACATTGGAACAAGCAGTTCCAAAAATGATTCAAAGAGATCAGGCAAGTACAGAAGCTTATTAGTGCCACATAGAAAAATAATTAACTTGTTTATACGAGAAAAGTATCTCATTAAAATGTAGTCGGCATTTATTATAACAAAGGCACAATAAAACATGAGTCTATTTATATGAGTGTCTTATGAAAACCGAAGAATGTAGAATTGGGATAAACGTTTTTGGCGTCATTTAATCATTCATCAGTGACAATGATTTATCTACATCATGTCTTTTCAATATTTTTTTAACTTTCTCCAAATAAAGAATTTGTTATTTTCAAATCTATTAAAAAGTAAAATTTGTATTAGATATAACATTTATTATGGGCAGTTTCGCATATGCAACAGTTGTGAGCCGCACAGTGGCTCTGGGTTTAACTCTGGACCTGAGGTACTATCTTCATGGAGTTTGCATGCTCTCCCCATGTTTGCGTGGGTTTCCTCTAAGTGCTCTGGTTTCTTCCCACAGTCTAAAGACATGCTAATTTGATTTTTGTAAAGTCTTGATTCAGCAAAGTAAAACTTTTAGTTTTTTTCTTAAGTGCTGAAATGTTTGTCTTGCTGTTTGCAGGGCTTGGAAAGGATCCAAAGTTAGAGCTCTTATTAATAGGAGATTTAATATATTCAAGCTGGCAATTGAACTACCTAGGAATTAAAATGAGAAAGGCATTGGTTATCGATTACTCAAGTTACAAAACAAAACATAGACAGCTAACATGAATATTGTTGTCAACTGAGAACTTTAACTCAACTTGAATAACTCATGAAATGGCAAAGTCAGCATACAGTCTCTGGGGAAAGTATTTATCCGCTTAAAAATGAGCAAATAATTTTTTTTCATTTAATTAATTTTTAGACTAAAAACTGCTACATTTCAAGCATAAATTGAAGTAAAACTAAATTCAAACTTTGGCCAAAATATTTGGGCTGTCTGAGTTTAGTATTTTGTGTGTACACCTTTTGCTGTTACCCCTTTTACAAAACAGGCTAGTTTGACTAAGTGGCGCCTTCTTTCTTGTTTTTAAAAGCTGTCTGTACATAGCAGTGTCTGTACATAGCAGAATGATTTAAAACTATATTCCTAAGTGAGATAATATCTGAAATGCTCTCCAGTACAGGTTTCATGCCTAATTTCTAATCATAGCAAACTAAAATGCAAACATTAAGAAAACAGTTTAAGGACCTGATTAGTTCAGGTGGAATTAAAAAACACAAGACACAGTAATATCCCATGGCCAAGACTGCAAAACAGTCCTTTCAATCTTCTTCATTAAATATATTACTGCCATTTGTTGTAATTATTTTCATTGTTGGTTTGAATTACAAATTCAAAATTAGTCACTTGGTTTACTGATTACTGATTCCATAATAATTGTAATGCCACTGTTTTCAGTCTATGACAATCATCAATAAATAGAAACAAGCATTTTCTAAATGAAAAATGCTGTTTGCCCAAGTAAAAAAACAAGAACATCATTTTATGTTTTGTGGATGTCATGCAATCTGTGAATAGAATATTTGAATTGACCCATTAGCAATTGTGGTCAGCAGCCATTTCACCCTGCAGCTCTCAACTGGATACCCACTGACGCTGAGCAGGGTTGAACCTGGTCAGTACCTGGATAGGAGACCTCCTTGGAAACTATGGTTGCTGCTGGAAGTGGTGTCAGTGGGACCAGCAGGGGGTGCCCAACCTGTGGTCTGTGTAGGTCCTAATGCCCTGGTATAGTGGACAGGGACAGTCGGGGACACTCGACTGTAGTGGGTGCCATCTTTTGGATGAAACGTTAAACCAAGGTCCTAACTCTCAGTGGTCATTAAAGATTAAAAAGGGCATTTCTTGATAAGAGTAGGGAGTGTCTGGGCCAAATTTCCCCCCTCGGCTTTTGCCATGACCTCCAAATTGTCCCCATGTACGATTGGCGTGAACTTGCCCTGCAGTGTACCCTGCCTTATGCTCTTTGCCGGGTAGACTCCGGCTTCCCGCAACATCATATGGTATAAAGCGGTTTGGCAAATGTCATGACATGACATTAGCAATTGTAGAAATATTTTTTTCTCAATTTTAACTGAGTATTAACTGCCCAATTACTTTTTTTATGAAACTACTGACTGCTGTTGTTTCTTGAAATTCTGACTTGAAAAGGAGATTCAACAAAAATATGTACTGTATTATATTGCTTTGTATGCAGATATTGTTTGTCTAAATGAATTAAGGTGTATAACCAGGATTGTTTGATTTACAGTATGCATACCAAAGGCATTAAAACATCAAATGAGTACTGAAAACCAACCGCATTGGTTTTTAATGCATCTCTATACAATACCTTATCCTAGTCTATTACCTTTGTTAGAGTAATAATAATAAAATATGTGCAAGTTCGATTTTTGTCTGCCACAAATCTAAAGACAGGAGTAGTCTTTGCAGTCAGTAGTATATCCTTGAGTGCACCTTCCAACAATCAAGAATACATATAATCTCTTAGAGAATGTTGTAACTTTGTTTATACTCAGAAATGAATTCCTGGACGCTGCATCAACTCAGGATAATTGTAGTAATTTGAAACTCTCTTTTGTTTACTGCTGCTGATTTGATTGCAGCTGAGATTATTACTTATACAAATAACACAGGATACAGAAAAATTACATTTTGGGAAATTTAAGTTTGTAAAGTTGATGGATAAAAAGTGTTATGAGGACAATATAAAATGCTCAAAGACCTTGTTCAAAATGCTGAAAAATAAAACCATAATATTATTATTATTATTACACAGATAATAGCTATAAAACATCTGCAAATGTACAACTGGGCTACTGAAATAATAATTTCTTATTTAAACCAATAAATAACCACATTTAACAAAATTCTGCACACTTTTTGCTTCCCACTTCTTCACAGCACTTTGGAAATTTTATTTTTTTTAAGTTCCTACAGGGACCAGAATTCCACTCTTCATATATTTTTAAAACGTAATTTTAAGAACCAAAAATTCAAAAAAAATCCTTGAAAAATAAATTACTGTTATTTAAAAATTAACTTTTTGATTTTCATTTTAATGTAGTAGTGGAAAATGACATGGAATGTATAGAAAATGGTGCAATCTTAACATTTTTAAACCTACTTCAATTAGAGCTACACAAATTAAAAATACAAAAGCTTGAATACCATTACTAAACAGACAAAACAATTGAACACTATACTGTACATACCGGCAGAACTTTCCATCCTGACCTACAGTACATGATTTTTAATTTACAACTATTAACTTTTGTACCAAACGATCAATGCTTTCATAAGAAATTATTAAATATAAAAAAAACAATTTGAAAATGGAGTCAAAGCTCTGTGATTGGGATTACTTATTTTATTTATTTATTTCATTATTATTTCTCCTTCCTTTACAATTTCTACTGGCAAGAAAACTGTAAATGTGAAAAAAAATTGACAAATTACAGAAGGACTTCATCCATAAAAAGTGGAGATATCAGAACAGATACTGAATTACAAAAATCGATTTTTTCAAACTTGGCTCTCTGCACCTTTAAAATCAAGCCTAATTGCTTGCAGACGTATTGATGTTTTATACTGGTTGAAGTTCCGGGTGGCAGCCTTGTGTGGCTCTTTTTGCTTCAGTGGACCTGAACCTGCCTTCCCTTCCAGTGCAATTGGAAAAGTCAGATATCAGATATAATGCAGTCCTGCATACAACCAACAAGGATGTCAACGTCTGAAATTAAAGCTGTGGCTATTGACTTTGTTTGTCAGAGCACCACCTAGGGGGAATGTCTGGATTGATTTTACTTCTTCTAAACAATCAAGACTTAATAAGGAAAATGGGTTTTAGAAGGTTTTAGAAGCAACTGTGATCATTATACGATAATGCCTTCAAATAATTTTTGAGTAAGTATATACATTAGTGAAGTTCACAAATGATACTGTAGTGTGCTCTCACCAGGCACCAGTTCTGTAGGGTTTGCGCATTTACGGGGACAATTATTAATTGTAGCCGTAAATCACGAAATTGATTCTTTTAATGGCTTTAGAATCCAACCATGCGATATAACTCCAACAATGCACACACACAGGTACTAATACACGAGGACACATTTATTAATACATAGAATATGCATGTAAACCTAACAGATCTTATCGTGAGGGTTATCAGAATACAAAAGATATATATTCAGTCAGTTACCAAGAGTTACATATATCAAGAGGACATACGTTCAGTATATCATTCATTTAGACCGTTTCGTAAATGAACTTGGTTATAACTTCTACATTGGATACTCAAAACAAGTACATAACTCTTAGGAATTAAATTGATATCAACTGGTTGGGATAACAATTGAATTCTCGAGCTGTAATGCATTGAAGTTGAATACTCATCCAATCTCTGGGGATTCAGATCTCCTGCGGGCTCTCTGGCTCCGTGCCAGGCTGTGCTGTGCGGCTTGCGATGGTGCGCTGCTGATGCTCACTGACCAGCTAGTTAGTGTTGGCTTTAACTGGCAAAGTTTGTACACAGGGGAAAAGATGACTGTGGGTCCCAGCAAGTCAGGAAGAGGACCGGTTCGTTCCTGATGAAGCGCTAGTTCTGAATAGTGATTCAGCTGTCCACAGTTCCGACCTGTTCACGAGACTTGCTGCTGATGCTAACCTCGGGTGGATCCTCTGGTTACTCTCTGGCAACCTCCGCTCTAGACTCTTAGAACAGAGGAAAGTTCTGGCACTCGGACACACTGGCCGTTCCGTGGTGGTTCGGGCTGAGTCTCAGGATGGTCAGGAGGCGCGCTGCGAGAATGTCCTGCCCTTGGGAGCCTTCTGCTCCTGGGCCGTCCTGCCCTGGAATTGTCTCGCACCCCTGGAATTCTCCTTAGAATTCTCTTTAGAAAGTCTTTAGAATTCCCCCTTTCAGAATAGTCTTTTGAATAGTCTTGGAGCTCTGTGTTGCCTGTTTTTACCTGGAGGAACTTCAGCTCGTTCATTGGCTGAAAGTTTCATGGGCATCAGAGTCCCACGTGGGTTACTCGGCCCTACCAGTCCCTGATTAGTTGATCAAGGTGAGATATGAGTCACTTACTCCTAACACCTAGGAATGCAGTCCAGATGTCCATCTGGCACTCCCTAGACAGATACGCGCCAATGGATGACCATTGATCATGATTAGCTAAGTGCATCCCCATTTGGGAGCTGTCCCTTATCAAAAGAAAACATCTTTAAATCAGCCTGCATGAATAGCTTCTCTGTGGCTGCACCACATGAGAGGGCCTCATTTGGGAAAGCACAGCAACACTTAATTCTGGTGGGTAGCTGCGTCAGCATGCGTAGGCTGCAAAGGAACAAGTAATAGGTTTATTCCATGCTGAACAAAAAGAAGAAAGAGAACACAACGTTTCGGCCGTGGAGCCTTCTTCAGGTGTGAGAGAGACAGGGCAGTAGGCAAAGGTAAAGTAGCGGGAGAACAAAGGCTGGGAGGGAGGAGGAGTGAGAGGCGGGAGCAGGGGACAGAAAGAGAGGCCAATCAAGAGGTGTGAAGTCAGAATGGGTGCAAAGAGGTGTGAAATGAAACTTGAATGGAGAAAATTTAAAAGAACAGTAGTCTGTCGTTAAGGGAAGGGAGAATGTGTGATCCTAGCTGCAGAATAATTTTAGTTTCGGTGGTCTTTCTGATGTATGAGTTCGGAAAACCGTCTTTGAGAACACAGACGGAGAGATTAGAGTGGTCGTGGCCGTCAGAGGTGAAATGAGAAACAATGGGCTTGGAGAGATCTTTAATCTTCACAGCCCTGACGTGTTCTCTGAAGCGGTCTCCGAGTCTCCTTCCTGTTTCTCCAATGTAGATGGCTGGGCATTTACTGCAAGAGATACAGTAAACAAGGTTGCTGGAGGTACAAGATGCTGTCTGGGTCTCCCGCCGTAACAACCCATTCTGACTTCACACCTCTTGATTGGCCTCTCTTTCTGTCCCCTGCTCCCACCTCTCACTCCTCCTCCCTCCCAGCCTTTGTTCTCCCGCTACTTTACCTTTGCCTACTGCCCTGTCTCTCTCACACTTGAAGAAGGCTCCACGGCCGAAACGTTGTGTTCTCTTTCTTCTTTTTTTCACCATGGAATAAACCTATTACTTACCACTTAATTCTGTCTTATTAACAAGCATTGCTGCTACAATACCAAATTCAGAGAAATAGCAAATGCTGTAGAAGCTGTAAAGGACATTCAAAATAGATTTAGAAAATTCAAGACTTGGCAAAGATTAAGCTGATGATATTTACATGTCTGTTCTGTAAAATTGTTATCACCAATTAGAACGTAATGGAATTTCTAGGTGTAGAGTATTGAAATTTGGCATACCTCACCTGGCTTAGGATCCTGACCGTGAAATCCCTTAAAAATATCAAAGGAACCCCATTACACTGATGCAGCATTCTGCAATGTCACAGCTTGATTGGAATGGTTCAGATAAGTAAGGTTTCAGAGGACCATAGATTTTGGGTTTAATTGGTAGAGACTGGGTTTCCACAACGGCTGTAAACTGGAGCTACCAGGAGTAACCTGATTCTACGGTACTGTGGTTAACCCAGCGTTGAAGTGATGTAAGACATGGTAGTGAGTATGGACTGTCTGATGTTTGTCTGTGAAAGAATGGAACAGCAGACTGAGAAAAGCAAAGGAAGAAATAGGAATAAACAGGCTTGAAGAGCTAATGAGTGAACTGAGCTTGCAGTACTAAATGCAAGCACCTTGGCCTGTATGATCCATTTGTTACAACTGAATGAATAAGGAAGTTTTCCAGGCTAAAGCAAAGATCACTGATGGCAAGTAGGAGATTGGAACACTAAAAAGGGTTTCTGTTGGAGCTGTAGGTGGAAGCTTTGAGAGTGGGAGAGTAAGTGACACCCCGGTCCTGGTTGGATGGGAGTCTAACTGGATGGTAGAGGGAAGGGAGGGTAGAAGGAGGAGAGAGGAGAGCAGGAATAGGAAGAAGCCACAGGGGTGAAGTTGTTCAGCTCTGGGGAGGTGTGATAACTTCTGGAGCAAGAAGAGAAGAGTAGACATCGTGATGCTCTAATTTCTTCCCAGAGTCCAAAGACAGTATGTCAATTGACTTCTGGGAATAGTGGCCCTGGTGTGAATGTATGTGTTCTGTAATGGACTTCCATCCCATTCAGGGTGTATCCTGCCTTGCATCAAAGTCTCTGGCCCACCATGAACCTGAATTGGATAAGCGGATATTGAAAGTGTGTGATCTGATGTGAGTAAGTCTGATCAAGTATATTATTGAGCTCGATGACATCCACTTCTAGAATAGTTTCCCTTCCTGTTTACATTATTGGCTAGTAAATTATTTCAATATAAAACAACCTGTTGGCATTCATGCCAGTTTAATCAGTTAAAAATAATAATGAATTATAAGAATTTGGGATTCTGTAGTAAATTATACTACTATATATTACTATATTACATTGAGAGCAGTATTACAGTAAATATCGTGAATTATTAATACCAGCACCTATTACAGCTTTAGGTGACTGAGAAGTGTCTGTTAGATTTTAGATAAAGTTTGTGAAACTTGGAAAAGTTAGCACTTCTAGCTTCAAAGCAGAGAGGATGTTTGTTGAGGTCTGGTGGGTCCCTTGAGCAGAAATAATTGTAAAGTTTACCTCGTTTTACCTTACTGGTTTTACAGCCGAAGATCAATAATGTGATTCTAATTGACAAGGAAGAAGGAAGGTGAATGAAGTTTTGGAGTAGGAAGTAGGGCATTTTGCAACCGGACACCATTGGAGGAAAAAAGGAGTTTCAAATGAGGGAGGAGATGTTTGAGAACTGGGAGGACTGCGTTTTGGAGGAGGATGTTCTAATATGGAAAGCATATAACTTGACCCTCTTCACATTTTCTAATTTTCTTAATAAAGTTGACTTTTTATCATTCACTAAATCATTGTATCTTGTTGCTTCTTCTTAAAATCCAACACATACTAAACCAAGCATTGATTAACACATATTTCTTAAATTTGAAGCTAAATAGTTAAAATAATATTAGGCATAATAATAAAATGTAAATAAAATAAACTATTTTAAAGACACCAAAGACGATTTATCATTTCTCAAAATATGTATCTAGATGAGCAATGGCCTACCACTATGCAGAACAGATTCAGACAAGTGCTAAATCCAAAGTGAGTTTGGCTGCAATTTCTTTGGAAGCATTAAAACTCCTTGTAATTAAAAAAAATAAAACACATTTTTATTACCACAGGTAGCTTGGCTGAAGTATTGCTCAGCAATCGGTAAAGGGTATGGTAAGAAATGGCATCTGGCTCACTTGGAATCATGGCTGACATTCAATAATATGGAGGGCATGAGTGCTAGCACAGACGGGTGTGGGTTCTGCCAAATGTTTTATTACTTAGTAGTGCATTTTGAGAGACTCGGTTGGCAAAATGGTATGGGAACAAATAAGATTGCCTATTAATATCACTTTCTTATTTTTTTCTTGGTAGATAATTACATAACACATTTTAAATCCAAAGATATGCAATATTTCACTAAAGCAATGCGATTTTTTCTTTATATAACACCATTATATGAATTTTGTGTTGCAAAAATTCTTGATAATTTCAGAATTCTGAAATTTTATTGTGTAAAGCTACCATGAAAATGTAACTACTACAATAAGAGTAACATTATATTTATATATAAAAATCAAACTGTTTTCCTGTGACCTTTAAACAAACTATCCAGTTCACGCTCCTAGGTTACATAAAATTAACTATGAAAGCTTGACAAGACATACCTTTTGATAAGATGCAGGACTTTATTTTGTGAAACAATACATTTGAATATTTTGCTGAAATATTACAAAAAAATAAGAGCATGCTATAAACACACTTTTTTATAGATTATGTTAAGGGATATTTTATTTTCGTGCAAACATTCCCTTAAGTACTCAATTTTTTTATAGGTAAGTACAATATAAAATCCAAGCATCAACTGCTTTAAAATACTAATTGGTAATCTCTCGTAATAAACTGTAAAAAATGAAAGTATAAAAATATGATATACAGTGGTGAATAAAAAAAAGAAATAAGTTGATGCAATAAAGCATTCTAATGTAATAACTTCAATAATTTGAAAAGTACAGAAATTATACAACTGAAATAAATAATTAATTGTAAATACAGTCCCCAGTTGCTTAGTTTAGTTAGATTTTAATGAATGCAATAGAGATATGAAATATGTACAGCAGAGAGTGTTTGGAGGGACTCACCTAGATGAGGGAATGGTAGTCTAGCCATGAGGATAAGGCTGCCCAAACCTCCCTCATGGGATGCAAGGGAGTAGACAGGGAGGCAGGAACTACAGATATATGAAAAAGGAAGTCCTGGGTGCAGGATTAGGATCTAACCTTCCTCCTGAACTTCTGTTATAAACGCTAATAAACCTGCTGAATACATTTCTCTCTAAATTAAGTAAAACTTAATTAGATACTGAAATGATGTGAATGTTTTTTTTAATCCCATGCATCACCAGTCACTTTGTCTGAAGTAAATGTAGAGCTAATCTCTGATAAAGTAAATTCCTAATCAATAATATTTCTTAATACCTTTTTTTAGAAATATTTTTTAAAAAATTCTTGGTAGAAAAGCATGGTGTATGTATCTGAAAATAGTACATAAACCATCAGGTTAGAGATAGGATAAATGCAATGCAGCTAATATGAACTGACATGAAAGCTGTTTTACAGTATTTACAGTTGCAGCCATTCAAAGTGCACAGCACAGACATGTACCGGAGGTAATTGGCTACGGCCTCTTGCATTGTGACGCGAGATGACACAAAATACCGTGGTACGTGATTGGTTGACCGACAGGGGCACTCGTGGTGCGTTGGTCGGTCGTAGAAAGATTTAAATGTCTTTACTGTGCCCGTTTTAGTATCGAATATTTATATGGAATTTTACCACTGAAGGGAAATCTTAGTAGCTGAGCATAAAAAGAATAGGAGCATACTGTAACGCGTGTGAAGACCATAAACGATATTAATTTTGGAACATAAACATACAGTATATGGCTGGTCTCGGTACTTTAAAGAAAACATACACACCAGTATTCCATTTCTCCCTAAACATTTTAAGCATCGAAGTCTTTAACTAACGTGATACCGGAGTCAACAAGCATACTTTTAGAATTTGATTAAAAGGGAATATAATATGGAATCGCGTATCTAAAGAAATTAATAACGATCTAATTATATTCATGTACCGCAACGCAAGAATAGTACACGCTGTACGATGTCTGTTGATAATGTTTGTAGGGCTTTTTCAACACTCCTCATGTGACCTTGCCGGTGGCACTGTGGGTTAGGTACCTGACTCCCCCATCACACGTTGGGTGTTCGAATCCAGCCGGAGCCGTGACTTTTTTTTAACAAACATTTCTTTGAAAAAATAAAACGTTTCCCTGGGTCAGAGATTAAATAAAACTTCACTCGCACCAAACAAATTTATATTTCTAAATATCACAACATGATCGAATTTAAATCATTTTAATAACAATGAATAGTCACCTATGCGTTACAATATAAACATTTATATTGATTTAAATCACGTTTAAATCGCCTTTATTTAAAACCCTTAAATAATGCTGATACTGTTTAGACTTTTATTTATTTAAAACTGTATTACAGCAGCACAATGCACAATGCAACGTAAATCGCTATCTTTGTCTTCTGCGTAATAATGTTCACCTCTCTGTCCAGCAAATTAACAATAGTAATAATAATGAACTTTATTGTATATGGCGCCTTTAAAGGTGGCTCCTCAAAGCACTTTACAGGATAAAAACAATAACAACAATACTGTTAGGCTGGGCAAATTATTTTTTTTTTTAAAGAAATACAAAATGAGATATAATGATGTGTTCCGGCTTAGACATTAACGAAGAGCATAACACAGGGGCGGCGTAGCGGTCGGCTCTGGCTTTCCCATCTATACTGATGCACTGCAAGTACAACGCCCTCTCTGCGGGAGTGCTGGCTGTGACGAATTAAACCGGTTTCACAGGTATTTTCAAAGTAGAAGGGGGCGAGATTTCCAGCGAAAGACACCTCCCCCCCTCCAAAACCCAGTAAGTACAGTACTTACTAGTTAAGAAAGCTAGGCTCCTCAATGAAATCGCTTTAACATGCTAATGCGTTGGTGTAACAGTCTGGGCGTGGCAAGCTCATAATGTCTCCCGACTACGGCGAAAGGAACCCTTCTTTCATTGGAAGACAATGAACATATTCTACCCATACATGAGAATATAATGCTGGCGCGTGGGCGCGTTGGGGTGCTGTACCAGCAGTCAAAAAAAAGTTGTTTTTTTTTAAAAGTCAATTGAGTGTCCATAATAAGTGTCCAGTAAGTGAAAAGACCACGGGCATTCTTCCTCCCCCTACATTCTCAGAGTAGAATAGAATTTATTATTAGCACAATTTATTACAGTGCTAAATTTAATATTATTGATTACTAATAATTTATGCTAACACCTAGCTTTCTTAACTAGTAAGTACTGTACTTACTGGGTTTTGGGGGGGGGCGGGGTGTCTTTCGGTGGAAATCTCGCCCCCTTCTACTTTGAAAATACCTGTGAAACCGGTTTAATTCCATATTAAATTCCATATTAATTCCATATATAATTCCTTCACTTCTGCATAAGCTTTCTGGAGGAACAGTGGATGGGATGCGGCTCTTTCTGGGAATACTGCAAATTCACAGGTGCCTGACTTGATGGAATTCACATTATCATATTCGCATATCACCCCCCCCTCTCTCTCTCGCTTGCCCTCCCCCCTGTGTATTGTCTGTTTAGGGCAAGGGAAACCTGTTTTTCTAGCTTTTAAAGTCGTGCCGATGTGTAAGCAGGAACACATCATTATATCTTACATATGAAAAATACATAATATAGCTCCCAAACAAACGCAAACGTGTTTTAAATAAAATGCTTTTATTCACTCATAATCTGACAATTTCAGGAAGACTAAGGAAGGACTAAGGAAATTGTCATCTGTTGTTGAAGCTCTGTGAGCTCGGTGACTTTGAGACCACTTGTTATCCCAAGTTGTTTGAATCGCCACAATTCAAATAGAGAAAAAAGAGCTGACTGACAAGATTTAAGATGTGGGTGTCAATGTTGGATTAAAAAAAACACGTTGCCCGACGTTAGTTGCATTGCTTGAAAAATAATTTTATTTCGAGAGACTGGATAAATAATTCAAGTGTTTTTTTAACTTCCTGAAAAACAAGTAATAATTTAACAATATGTGCAAAAGTTTTATGATATGTTGCTGTTGTGAATGTCTGTGGAGTGTGTCTTATTTGCCTGTCCTGGCTGTGCTCTCTCGCTCGCCCTCCCCCCCCCCCTCTCAATTCAATTCAATTCAATTCAGTTCAATTCAAGGTGCTTTATTAGCATGACAGATGGGTACAATCAGTGTTGGGTATTTACTTTGCAATCTGTGGTCCTTTTAACTGTTTTTACATCTACTGTATTGCTTTGAGATGCCACTTTTAAAGGTGATATATAAAATCAAGGATTTAACTTGCTTTAACTCCGCAAGTCTGAGTTCTTGAGTCCGTCCTATCCGAACCCGAAAGTATTACAATATGTATCTTTATAGCAGGTGGTGTACAGCTTTTTAGTATAGATTACACTTTTCTAAAATGTATTTAAAAAATAAAAACGATTACAATCTAATCTTTCCTCGTTTGATCCCAAGATCCCAAGAAAAATAAATCTAAACGGGGAGAAAGCTATGCTGAAAGTTTATTAAGATACTTAGAAGACAAAGATATCAATTTATGTTGCATTTGTCTGATTGTGAATCAAAAAACACATATATTTAAACCCGCTTTTGCGATTTAAATCAAAACGCGATTTAAATCAATATAAATGTTTATATTGTAAGGCATAGGTGACTATTCATTGTTATTAAAATGACTTAAATTCGATCATGTTGTGATATTTAGAAATATAAATTTGTTTGGTGCGAGTGAAGTTTTATTTACAGCCAGCTCTCCCGCAGAGAGGGGGGTTGTACTTGCAGTGCATCGGTATAGATGGGAAAGCCAGAGCCGACCGCTACGCCGCCCCTGTGTTATGCTCTTGGTTAATGTCTAAGCCGGAACACATCATTATATCTCATTTTGTATTTCTTTAAAAAAAAAATCATTTGCCCAGCCTAACAGTATTGTTGTTATTGTTTTTATCCTGTAAAGCGCTTTGAGGAGCCACCTTTAAAGGCGCCATATACAATAAAGTTCATTATTATTACTATTGTTAATTTGCTGGACAGAGAGGTGAACATTATTACGCAGAAGACAAAGATAGCAATTTACGTTGCATTGTGCATTGTGCTGCTGTAATACAGTTTTAAATAATTAAAAGTCTAAACAGTATCAGCTTTATTTATGGGTTTTAAATAAAGGTGATTTAAACATGATTTAAATCAATATAAATGTTTATATTGTAACGCATAGGTGACTATTCATTGTTATTAAAATGACTGAAATTCGATCATGTTGTGATATTTAGAAATATAAATTTGTTTGGTGCGAGTGAAGTTTTATTTAATCTCTGACCCAGGGAAACGTTTTATTTTTTCAAAGAAATGTTTGTTAAAAAAAAGAGTCATAGCTCCGGCTGGATTCGAACACCCAATGTGTGATGTGGGAGTCAGGAACCTAACCCACAGCGCCACATGAGGAGTGTTGAAAAAGCCCTACAAACATTATCAACAGACATTGTACAGCGTGTACTATTCTTGTGTTGCGGTACATGAATATAATTATATCGTTATTAATTTCTTTAGATACGCGATTCCATATTATATTCCCTTTTAATCAAATTCTAAAAGTATGCTTGTTGACTCCGGTATCACATTAGTTAAGGACTTTGATGCTTAAAATGTGTAGGGAGAAATGGAATACTCGTGTGTATGTTTTCTTTAAAGTACCGAGACCAGCCATATACTGTATGTTTATGTTCCAAAATTAATATCGTTTATGGCCTTCACACGCGTTACAGTATGCTCCTATTCTTTTTATGCTCAGCTACTAAGATTTCCCTTCAGTGGTAAAATTCCATATAAATATTCAATACTTAAACAGGCACAGTAAAGACATTAAATATACATATACATACTGTATACAGTACAGTTTGCATACAGTAATATGTTTATGTTCCTAAATCAATCTCTTTTATGAACATGTGAAAGGCATGGTGAATCAGAGATTCTCAAAAATTACTGTACTTTGCATGATTGGAAACAAATGTGTGATTGCGAAATGCTGTGGTGTTACTTTTACAAAGATGGTCAATGAAAAAAAGAATGTGGACCAGGGCAATACTTTGAGTTTACAGCTTGTCCAAGGTCATTCATTATTAATACTATTAGTAATATCTTCGTTAAAGACTTTGATGGCGACAGCTCAAACATGAGAGGTTGAGCTTTATTAGCTCCACCTTGCGGAAATTCCGGATACTATTATTTTACTTGCGGTACTATACGAGAATTTACGGTAACTCGCGGTAGACTGCGTCAAGTGCACCGCAAAATAATGCGGTATCACCCGCTTGTTTTGAATGGCTGCATCTGTATTCACCTGTACTAGATTAGATAAGATAAGATCACTTATTGACCATATAGTATTTCTTGTATTACCTTGTATTGTCTTTTTGCATACCCCAACTTACTCTCCATGAGACACAGATACACAGATGGGAGAGAGAAACTTGGAGTCAGAGCACAGGGTCAGCCATTTTTATGATGCCCCTGGAGCACTTGGGGTTAATGGCCATGCTCAGGGGCCCAATGGAGTAGGATTCATCTGCCGGCCATGGGATACAAACCGGCAACCTTCCAGCCATAAGCCAATATCTTATGTGAAGTTTTAATTTCAGTAAGCTAATTGCACCTATATTCTTATTAAACGTTGGAATTGCAATATAACTGTATGAGAAATTTACCTAATCTCTCTAAATGAGATGTTTAATCTCATTTAAAAAATATATTACACAGTGGAATTAATATATCCTTTGATTGCTTTTGGGGACCTGTCTTTATTAATATTAAATACATAAAAGTTTAAATATGACTCAATTACGTTCATTACTAAATCAAGTCCAGTTAAAGTACAAGTGGAAAAAGAAATAAGTTCTACACTGAATACGTTTAAATATTTGAGGTAAAATGGCAAATAATATTTCAATGACAGGGCCTCAGTTTACAATCAATATAATCCCTCCAAGCAACTTGTCTAAAATGCCATTGGTTTTCTCAATAGCATTGCATAATTACAGTTCAAAGCCTTGTGGTGTCTTTGAGCAATAAAACATAATATATCCTTGAGTCATATGAGGAAGATGTAATGAGAAAAAAATTAAGGGCACCAATATCATTTTTTTGCTGCTTGGATTTCCCCAGAAGCATAGATTTAAGTTGTGCTGTGCACTTGTCTGACCCAAAGAAAATTGAAAGTTGCATAAAACTCAATTTGCTTATTATTATTATAAATGAATAAATTAGTGATAAAATAATGTTTTACACCTTGCATTGAAGTCATATCACATCAAACCACTTTGTGACCTGTATCTAATCACGTAAGATTAATATGTCTTCAGCGTAGAACTATTGTGTATTCCCATAGACTGGGGTAACTGTTTTTGTAATTCCAAAATATAAAAGTGAAAACCTTTGCTATTTTTCAGTCTATTTAGATGAACAAGGTTGTGCAAATTAAACAATGAATAAGGGATAATATAACAAGATCTTCACAATATTCTTGTCATCACAAAGGATGCCTGATAATATTTTATATAAATGTTCAGAGTTGTTTTTGCATACAGTATATCACCTAATCCACTACCTACAGTAGGTCCATCTACTTAAATAGAATCTTATTGTAGTCTTACTTAACAAATGTTTCAAACATTTTGTCTGATTTATCCATGATAATTATTTTGCATGGATTTGTATATTAATTGTCTGTTAAAAGAATTAAAAAACAGCTATTTTACATCAATGTCATTACATTTATACAGTATATAATATGTCTTATAGAGTTGCAAACTGTATCCCTTACACATGTATAAAATGCGTTATATACAGTATGTTATCATCATTGATTGGATACTTCACATACAGTATTAATGATTTGCCCTTAGTTTTAGACTTTAAATTATTTTGTGAGGCTAGAATCTTCTGTTGAATTTTAATAATTCTATAAAGTATTATTATATATAATATTGTAACAGATCCACCTTAGATGGTAACCGAGCATCTCACACAGCTGTTTCTAATCAATCATCATGGAAATACACATGGAATACAGACATACAGTATGTCAAACACAAACTATATATCATATATAGCATCCCTTCTCCACCCCGTACTATAGCCAGGAGGCTGACCATTAACCAAGCAGTTAACCCTACCAAATAATCCAAACATTTACAAAGCATCCAATTCTTGAATGCTGTTGTCCCAAGATGAACCATACTTGGGAACAGTATTCATTCTCTTCGTATGATGCCCCCGCAGAACCAAGAACTTCATCATAATGAACATTACATTATTTAAATTTAAAGAGATTTCATTGAGCTTTTTAAAACACATTGCTGTAGGAGGTAATAATTTGTAACATATTAGTAAGTTTGCTAATGTTTGGATGGAGAAAAAGAAAATTATGATTTTATGTAGGGTTATAATCTATAATTGAAATTAAGTCTTGTCACTGTCAACATCAGTGTACAGTATTTTACAAAGGCAAAATTACTCAAAGGCAAAAATAAGACAGATGAAGGAGTTATCAGCCTAATGCAATAATACTATATCCAGTAAATAAAAATACCATTCACGATGACTGTGAAAAGTGAAAGTATTTGTACAGTGAAACGCAGTGTGTCGTTTGTGCTGTGTACTAATGAAATTAGTATTTAAGATCAAAAGATAAATATGAGGCAAATGTAAAAAAACTTCTTTTATTTTTGGCTATTATTTTGCACACATGCTTAGCAGTGCAATAACAATGGCATTTTTTGTGTATAAGCCCCTTTGTTTTGGGTGACCATAACTATTGGTGCAAATGACCGATGACTGGTACTGTATTTCTAATTGCTCGTGTGCTCCATGTTACATTAATTGTGAATGCATAGCCTTGATACGAACCTTTGGAGTTTACTTTGTGGGTCTGTCTCTTGGGTTAGAAGCCATAAAACAAGATGAAGTCTAGGGAGTTGTCTATAATGGAAAATCAGGCAATTGTGAAAAGAGAGAAAAGAAAATTCCAATTATACTGTAACTATTGCTGAGATTGGGCATCACAAAAGCTACAATATGAAAAAGTCTTGAAAAAAAAGAAACTACTGGAAAAGTGGTGGGGGTTGAACACAAACATTTTGTTCTATTATGTTTTAACATGTACAGTATGCACAAACATTCCAGAAGTAAAAGCAGAATCTTTGTACTTTTTTCTGTTATTTATCTTTGGATCTGAAATACAATTGTCAACAGCACACAACACAAATGGCAAATTTCACTTCATTTTCCCAATACTTATGCTTTTCTCTGTAGTTGTAGTGAGTGATGAGAAGGACTATAATGATACAAATATGTATATTTAGTCAGTGATGTAGAACAGACTATGTTATATATTTACTCAACTAAAACTTGAAAGTAGAAATAAATGTAAGCTAAAATGTAAATTTGATTCATATATAGCAATGTTGCCTTGGGCTTTTCAAGCTGCATGTCCCAGTTGTTTCTCCTTGTAGCTCTGTGTATTGAAGCTTCACAGATTTTAATTATAAATCCTATTAGATTACTTAAAAATGCTATCTATACAGGTTCAGTCTGTTTTTTGGAAAAAAAATTGAAAACACAAAGATTTTTTAATTCGGTTTTGTTGTTGCTTTTCAGCTATTGTATGTCACGTCTGACACTATGACAAGTGACCTTTACTTTTATTTTGCAAACTGAAAGGAATTTCAGATACTATCACAACTTATTAAAGGTCAAATTTTTAAGATAAATATTTTTTGAAGATTGCAATAATCACCTGTCATTCTTTTTTTTTACGTATGTACGTTGGTTTGCATTATTTTCACCTTACAAAGCAAAGCTTATCTCTAAACAGTTTTATATTTGGAGTGTTTTACTGACAAGTAAAAAAAGCCTCCCCTACCCATGAAGTATGTTTATGACATTCTGCGACAAGGTCGTGAGTGCTACATTTTGCTGGGCAGTATTTTGCTCGTATCTTTTAGGTCAATTTTCCATGCATTGGTGTAATTCTTTCTTGAACAAGTTTTTATTATAATTTTTATCAATTATAACTTACAGGTACAGTATGTGGACAAAAGAAAGAAAATGAACACAGCATCATAGCATACAATATAATGAAAGTTTCTATTATTCTCGATGATCAATGTGCCAAGTTCCCAATTATTCTTTTCAAGCAGCCTAAAAATACCACCCAAAGCATCAGCAGTATAAGTGCATGATTCATTGAAACATAAACTTGTAATTACATCATGTCTCAATCGTGGAGGATGGTACAATCTGATCAGATAATAGAAACATAACAGATGTAAAAAACAATAATGAAGCAGCAGAAATAGAAAATATTGATCTTGGGAAACCACAGACAAAAGTCAAAGCTTCAAATCAACTATTAACTTCTTCTTGTCCTTGACTATAATAGCCCACATAAGTAAGATCAGGCACTGAATTGAAGCTGTTCACAATCTATTCAAATACAGTGCACTTTGAGAGGAAAATTGAAGTTACCACATATTTTAAAGTTTGTGGTGATCAAATCCTAATGACACAGAGCAAGATAAAAGTACAATTATAGCATTAAATATTCATAGACAAAACCTGTGTGTGGTAAATACAGGAGTAAGAAACTTTTATTTGGGTATTTCTAGATTCTTTATCATCTTTATCAGAAACATTTAATCGCCATCTGGCAGTAAACAATAGACCAGGAATGTAACATTCAAAACCTTAAGCTCCAGAATAAACTTTGCATTATACTGCAAATCCTGAAAGTTTTGAAATTCAATCTGAAAATAAAAAGTATGGAGTAATATTTCATTTCAGTCAAAATAAAACAAGCTAACAGATATGAAGGGATAGCTAATATTTTGGCATTAATTCTCTCAGCTGAGGAAATGATAACTGTTGTTAGAGTTTAGAGGTGTCACCCCCCCTCACTTACAAAGGATGAGCCAGGGAGAAAGGGTCCCAGAAAAGATGCACTAAATGCTGTGTGCAGGGAGCTTATATGCATAGGAAATGGAAGTGCAAGATAAGAATTTGACCTCCTCCCCAACTTCTGTTTAAATAAACATCATAAATAAACTCTCTTATTAACTAATTAAGAAAAACAATATTTGCTTAACTTAATTTTCAAATTTTGTTTGCACATGTAGTTTGGCTGAATATGAAAAAGACAACAACATCATAAAAACATTATAAAACAGTATAATAAATGTTTATTATATTATAATTAACAGCTTACTGCCCTGTCTTTCTCACACCTGAAGAAGGCTCCATGGCCGGAATGTTGTGTTTTCTTTCTTCTCTTTTCAGCATGGAATAAACCTATTGTTCCTTTGCATAATATAATTAAGCTTACAAACAACAAGACTCCATGCAGCCCATCTAGTTTGATTGCTTTCAGGTATCTCTTTGACCCAGGGATCTCATTCAGCCATTTCCTGAAGGTCATGTTATCACTTTCAAAAATATGACTGCATGCTTGCTCTGTGCTCTCGGAGCTTTAAGATTTGGCATAGGAGCAAAAAGCCTTAATTACACTGTAAATATACTGTACATGTACAGTATGTCCAAAATGCTACTTTGTACAGCCTGCAACTTTGCATCCTAAAATCTTTTTTCTGAAATATTTTAAGTGTTTTTCTTTCTGAAATATTACAAATATCAAATAATAATCAAACAGATATACTGTATACTAATCTGTCTACAAAATGTATTTAAGGAAATAAGCCCATACTACAAGGCACTAGCGCTGGTTAGCATTGCAGTCTTACAGTACTGGGGTCCTGAGTTCATCTAGGTAGGGTCTGCATGTTCTTTTCAGGTTCACGTGGTGTCCCACCCACAGTCCAGAGGCTGGTAGGTTAATTGGGTTCTGTAAAACAGTCCTTGGTGTGAGTGTGTGCTTGTTTGTGTCTGTGTGTGCCCTGTGATGGACTGGCGTCCCTTCCAGGGTGTATCCTGCCTTGCGCCCAGTGTGTTACGCCAGGCCCATGGATGGGAAAAAAGGGCACAGCGAATTAATTATTTTTAGAGTCCATTCAGCAGTAAAGATTATGGAGTTTATTGGATGAGTAATAATAGTAATAATTTAATTGGAAAATTGAAGGAGGAATGGCAGGCGACTGAAATACATAGGTGAACCAAGCAGGAAAGGTGCGCAGGAGGGGGGCAGACAGGTCTGAAGTGGAGTCAGGAATAGTTGATGAGTAATTAACAGTGGGAGAGTCTGGAAACTGGAAAAAACATGATTAGTTCCTTGAAGCCCTGGGACAGAGCACAAACACACTGGTATTAGTGACTCAATATCTGAGCCCTGAGGAATGGTTCCTCGGGGCTTAGTGTATGAGGTTCCCTAACGAGACTGATAAGCCCGGCCTGATCTCATTAGGGCCCTGACGAGCTCCTTGTACATGTGGAATGCACCCTGGTAATTGATGGAGTTGATGCAGGAGCACTGGAGCTCATCAGGGCATCAAACAGTGCTTCCCTGATTAGGCTCCAAGCCACTCTAACCCTGTATTCGATAAGAGGTTATTGAAAGTGATTCAAATAGTCAATGGGTCAAGTTTTCTATTTGGGAAATATTTACTCCATAAAACATTAACAATTAACTGGGCAGTTCACTTACAGAGGACATATACTGTAGGGCTTAGTATCATTATATGATGTCCTATACTCTTGGGAACATGTGAAATGGAAAGCAAAGCACCTAAACTAGAACTAGAATACTAGAACCAGACAAAATATTCTGTTCTCAAGTAAACTGAATTTTAAGTTTACAAAAGAATGATTCTTGAAAAGGATCTAACATGTCATTAAAACATTCACTTATTTTTGTTTCCTGTTGTGTGATTCCATGGGAAATAAAAACATACAGTTAGGTACATAATTACATAACATAATTACAGATACTTTGTATATGTAAAAACATTATACACTATACATGTTAAAATTATTAATACAAAGGATTAGGCAGAGTTTGAAGGAAAAAATGTACATCATGAACTGCATATTGAACTGTGAATAGATATTTAAGGGGAATCATCACTTTTGTAAAGCTGTTAATGAGAGGCTGTTAATGAGAAACTATGAAACAGCTGTCCAACCTCAATAGGAGGGAAACAACATCTGTGCTGTTTTCCTCCTATTAAAGGATCTGGGATGTGTGAGCTTGCTATTATGTCAAAATGCTATCCATAAGGATGAAAGTGGTTGGATATTTTTGCAGTTTTTTTTAAACCTTAGCTTGCCAACAGTTGATCAACATGTTTCACTGCTGTGACATCTGTACCAGCACAGGGACAAATGAATTATTTTTACTAAAAAGTAAAATGTAAATGTAAAAAGCAAAAATAATCTCTTATGTAATTTATCTTACATAGTTCTGAGTATCAGTGTGGAATTTTCTGTATAGTATTTTAACTTACGTGACCCCCAATTTTTTATTTAACCGCGAGTTTGAGAAGCATCTGTGAGCTGCTATGTGTGCTGGTGCGAGGGTGCTTTTCACGAGAAGAGAGCAAACATGCGGTCTGATCTCATTCTTTCTCAGTCAGCCTCCTCCAAACAGCTGTATCCACAATTTCTATGAATATAGTTCCTAACATATGAGAAAGGACAAAGAGTTGTTTCGGAATTGATTCATGCCTGGAATCAAACACTGGACTAGGGACCTATGATACAGCAGTGCTAACTGCCATGCCACAGTGCCACCACATACTGTATATAAATTAAATTTTATTATATATTTAATTATGCCATAGATACACACTGAGATATAATACCAAACATATTATGTACACTGAAAAAATTAATATATATATCTGTAATTTGTATTCCACACTGAAGTTATTTATTTTTCCTTCAGTTTTGTATCTAACTTTTCTTACCTCTATGCTCTTGTGCATAGAAAAATTGTGTACTGATATATTTATTAAAATTTTAACTTTCAAGTAGTTTTTTTTAAAAGGAACATAAAGCACTAAATTAAATATGTGCTTTGTGATTTGGTGCTCTTTCATCTGTAGAGAATCCCACAATGTAAAAAGGCTTCATTTTCTGCACTTTGTAATAATTAGGTTCAAATATTGTAGCTTTCATGGAATCACTTCAAATACTTTTTTAGATTAAAGTACTTTGCAGACAGAGAAGATTGATTTCTTGTGGTAATAAGTCAAATGCAATTTGTTAGAGTACTTGAAAAGAAGGTTATAGTGCATATAAACATGGGTTTATAATACAGTAAAATGCTTTTTGATAGGTTTTCTGTGCATCTAGCAATGTAATCTTTTTCACATCTCTAGTTTTAGTTTGCATTTCATTTTAGAGTGTTATTTAAAAATGGAAATCATTTTCTTTTTTATTCAAACTGCAGTTTCATGTTGGGTAAAATAATGACATAATCAAAGTATCAAACAGAGTATTATTAATGGAAGTGTGTCCAGTCCTGTTGTTGAAGTAGATTCCCTACTTCCTTTCTTCCCAGTTTTTAAGATTATGGGTCTCTGGAACAAACTGCCCAATCATGTTTTCAACTCTGGCTTCCTGCAAGAAGCATCTGGATAAGATCCTCAGATCGCCTAGTTGCTAGCAACCAAACAAGCTAGATGGGTTCATTTACCTCCTACAAATTGTATAATTTCATATGAAAATGTGATTTGGGGTAGCACAGTGGCGCAGTAGTGCTGGGACCCTGGACTAAATTCTGGGCCTGGGGTGCTATCTGCGTGGAGTTTGTATGTTCTCCTGATATTTTTAAGGATTTCCTCCAGGTGCTGCAGTTTCCTCTCACAGTCAAAAGACAATGGTAGGTTAACTGGCCTACTGGGAAAATTGGCCATGGTGTGAGCATAATCCCGTGCATATCTGTCTGCCCGTCTTGCGATGGACTGGTATCCTGCCCAGGGTGTACCCTGGCTTGAGCCCATTGCTTGCCAAGATAGGCTTTGGTGCCCCAGCAACCCTGAATTGGAAGAAGTAGTTAGAAAATGGATTGATGGAAGTTTAATTTGAAAATAATCTACTGAAATATATTTAACTTTAAACTATTTTAAATAGTTACTACTAATTAAGATAATGTTAGACTTTAAACTCATTTTTTGCAAGAGGCTCTGAAATGTAATATTACTGTATATACATTTTGACTTTCAGGTTTATATTTCCTAATAAGTTGTACTCAAAACAGATGCAATTTTTATGTAGATCAAGATGCTCTTTGAATGAGATGCCAAAGTGCTATTGTCCAGACAGGTAATTATCCTGACATTTATGCAGCCAGAACATATAATTACACTGAAGTGCATGTCTTCAACTTTAGACTCATATGCAGCTTAGACTCTCATCCCCACTGAAACCTTGACATCATTTTTGCCCATTGCACCTCTGCTTCTCTCCCTATTTCCTATAATACAGCAGTCTAAGGTTACCAGCTGAAATTCAAATCAACAGGACACTTTAAGACAAGATATATTTTCAAACTGCCGCTAAGATTAAAATTAACATAAAATTGTTCATTTATCCTTTGCAGAATTTACGATTAAAGGATAGCTTTAAATGCAATAGTTATACCTGTAATTAAAACATACAAAATGTTTTGTAGTCTTCCATTTTAGGAATTATCATGTACTTGCTTTTGCCTCGTGTTAATTAAGGACTCATTCTAATTTACACACACTCTTTACTAAGAACATTTAATACTGATTAGCTATCTGCGCCATCTGATCAGAAGAACCTTTTTATGAGCAGATACGAACAAAACAAATTATTTAATCACACTCAATATATGCAGTGATACATATATTTTACTCCAGAGGGAAACTGAAGAACCCATTTGTCTGCATAATCTAGGAATAGCTGGCATCCCTACTCATCTCTAACAATAGTCATGGGATTTAGTTTGCATCAAAATTGACTGAAATACTTTCTATTTAATTTTTTGATAGTGTTGGCTAAGAATTAATACACCATATTTTGTTTGAGCCTATCTGTCTGACTGAAATCTTTATCTAATGTCATTTACAAGGGCTAGAATGAGACAACATACAGTATATTTCACTAGAAATGAAAGTAAAATCCATTTGATAATTATAATATTTCTTTATTAGCCCTATACAATTTCTTGTATTAGGAATTCATCTTTTCACATACCCCAGCTTTTCTCCATGAGACACAGACAGGGAGAGAAGCTTGGGGTCAGAGCACAGGGTCAGCCATTATATGGCGGCCCTGGAGTAGTTGGGTTAAGGGCCTTGCTCAGGGGCCCAACGGAGTAGGATTCCTCTGCCGGCCGCAGGATTTGAGCTGGCAACCTTCCAGTCACAGGCGCAGATGCTTATCCACAGAGCCACCACTCCACCCCAGAACTACTAGAACTACTCTTCTAAGTAAGAGTAGTTCCGTAGTGCTCTGGGTTTACAGTCCATACAGTCCTAACTCAGTTAGGTCAATGGTTAGGTGTCAGGAGAGGAAATCAGCTGTGAGGTTGCTAGCTCTAGAATGATTTAAAATGATAGAAATTGAATGAGATGAATAAGTAGTTTTCTCTATAGTGACACAGTGATGTGAAACTGCTTCCACACAAATCTTTGGTCTTCAGTTACATACCAGGCTAGGGCCCCTTGTGTGTGGAGTTTGCATATCTTCCTGTGTCCCATGTGGGTTTTCACTCAGTATTCATTTCAACTAGAGGTGAGTCACAAGGTCTGACACAAAATGGTGCAAGAGACAGAAGACAAAGACAACACTGTGTATCTACAAAAGATAATACATAAAAGAAAACTGTTAATATATCAAGGATTTTGACCTTACTTGTTGAAAATAACAATAATGACAATGTACTGTATATACTATAGAAAATAAAATACCTTTTCTTCCCATACCTTTGGGTAATGAGTATGAGAGACCTCATAAGAGGTCATATAGTGAGGGCATATACAACAGCCCTTCATCACATTACTTCCTCCTTCCACCTAAATGAGAAGATCCATTTCACAAAAAAATAGTCCAGGGCTCCAAACAAGTGATTCGAGTGGTCAGAGTAATTCTAAGTAAGAGTAGTTCTGTAGTGCTCTGGGTTTACAGTCCATACAGTCCTAACTCAGTCAGGTCAATGGTTAGGTGTCAGGAGAGGAAATCAGCTGTGAGGTTACTAGCTCTAGAATGATTGATAATGTCAGACTTGTAGGGTTGAACTGACAGAAACCAGAACATCAAGCAATAGTTAGCACCCTCTATGCTTTTCAACGATCAACAGTCTGTCTCCAGAATGCTTGCCCTTCCCAGCAGGTAGTACAGGAGACTCTCTGGTGTTTGTTTGAAGGACAGACAATTCTTTTCAGAAGTTGAATAGCAATTCTACCTTGGAAGTAACATCCTGCTGAGGATCAGGATAGGATACTCCTGCACTTCATACTGTAACGCCTGAGGCTGCACCAACCCAATGCTATGTTCAGACACAAGGTGTTAATAAACACAGAAGGCTTGTTCAAATCAGTTCAGTGAAATTTGTGATCTCTAGTGTTGGTAAGTTCTGTGAGTGCAAATGCAATGTTAGCAAAATCTGAAACAAAGTGATGATACCATCCAATCAAGCCCAAAAGGATCAAACCCATGTTAAACTTTTCTGCATGTTATGTTGGCTAATGTACAGGTCTTGATGGAGCCTGCTAGCAACTTTCACATGCTGAACGCTGACCATCACGCTTGCTTAAGCACAGATGTCCCCCCCCCCCCCCCCCCGTACTAAACCCAAATGGTGAATGTTTACACTAAACTCCTGATGAGAAAGGAAGGTTTAAGTGCTGTCTGAGTTGTGGAGTATCGTGAGAAAGTTACCTCAAAGACAGGAGGGGGAAGGTGAAGAGAAACATATATACTGTATAAGTTGTATAAAGCCATATCCCCTTTGAGCTACGATAGGTACTATAACTATTATGGTCCTTATTGTGGTTCCTTGTATGCATACAATAAAGCTTGGCTGGATCAACGAACACTTCAGGCTCGAATTTCTTGGTTTCTACAGTCTGGATTCCACTCTCCAGAGTGCATGGAGATGAATTAGGCACTGGAAACTGAAAAGTGTGGGGACAGCACGAATAGTAGGCTAGAAAAGAGATCAAGGACAAAAAATGATACAGGGAGAGACAGCAGGGAGCAGAGCAATTAACCAGCACACAGATCTTTACTGGGGAGCATAAATGGAAAGGCACTGGATGAATAAATAAATGAATTGTGTTAGAAAATCAAGACAATATGCACACCACTTGAGTTATAGTGCTACTACACTTCTAGTCCTATCTGGAAATGTGACAAAACTGTTCATAGAGTATTTTCCATAGCTACTTATTGATGTACCAATTCATTAATAAAACCAATGCCAGATTCTGGCAAAGTAAACTGAACCTTGAATTGAGATCTTACTGTCCAGAGTATTTCTTTATTGTGGAATCCTCAGACTAAAAAGGTTCTCTCCTAGTTTGGTGATACATCTTATAACAGGGAGATTAATTTTACTTTCATATTTAGGCATCCATTTTGTAATAAAGGAGTTTCAGTTTTTCTTTGTATTCTAGTTTTAGGACGCAGGTTATATGTTTCTTTGTGCTTCAAGGTGTTTCAGTTTACAGGTGTACAATTTGGTGTTTGGGGGTCTGTAGAACTTTAGGACTCAGATGCAAAAACTTGAATATACATGTTATTGTGTAATGTTTTGTATTGTTTGTGTTATTTTATTGTTAATTTGTTTGTCTTGCTGTTGTGACTCTGATGTTTCCACTCTTTCACCAGAGCTGTGCCAGAGAACATAAAGAACTCACATGCCATTTCTTCCATGACTGTAATTTTACCTACTGCTCAGGTATATGTTTGTTCACTCGCTCTCCCCTGTTTTTTGTAACAATGTGTACAAAAGAAATGAATGTTTATGTACCGAGAGACACTAAAATGTTCTAATGCTCACTGGTTACATTTTTAATCTCTCTCAGTATATTTCTTCAAATGAATATAATACAGAAAAATAGAATTTCCAGGATTAAGAGCACACTTCAGTCCCCAGGCTTTGTCTATCACTGCGGTATGAGGCATTTCACAGTGGAGCTATCAGACTCCTTCTCTTAGGATTGCTGTCAATGACATATCAGAGTTGCACCAGTTCATTGATTCTGACCTACCAAAACATTAAATCTACATGCAATTAAATTCTATAAATGTGTACTTTGATTATTTTATGCTAAGCCCTGTAAATTCATGCAAATGTAATGCACTTGAATAGAAAATGAATGTTTAATGCAATAAGCTTTCATCATAAATTTTTGTCAGGTTTTTTTGCATATGATTTTGCAGCAATCTAAGTTAATTTTCTATGCCATTTTTTTAAACAGACTTAATAATATCTTTCAATGGCAGTGAAGCTTAATTAACAACTGGAAAACAAAACAATCTTATTTATATATATAATTGAATGCACTCTGTAGCAAGCCTGAACTGAAATTCTGATCTGTATTAGTAAATTAAAAAAAACAATTCATTGTTGAAGTACCTAAAAGAGTGATCCATGGCATAACTCCAAGATAAATATTTACTAATTCTTAATGTAATGTTTGTATAATGTCAGTAGGGATCTTATTAATGAGACTTTAAAGACTTTCAGTGTATGCATTTGAATACAGTAAATCCTCAGTTACTGTTTGTCAATGAAACTTTTAATTGCTCTCTAGTTTGTTATCACTTTGATTAGCAATATGTTCCTGTTATTAAAAAAAGACAAACAAAATAAACAATGACTGTGAAAAATTAACATAGGGATTGCCACTATAAAATTATAGAATGGGCTTAATTATGCAAAGGATGTGGAGATATTCTTGATATCTTTGTGATAACTTGTGATAACATTGAGATAATGTTACCAATAATTTTACATATTTAAAGAAAAATTATTTTCACTTTTAATTCCCTTAGATGTAGCTAAGATTTAGTTCTTCATAATAAAAATAATACCTAAACATTATTCACACCAAAGGGCTAGAGAGATCAAAATTCACATTCTAATATCTTATTCGAAGTTCAGAATCAGTAAAGAAGCTAAAAGGCAAAGGTCAAGTCAACATAACATTTTTAGTCCATACACAATTTGTGTGCCATATTTATGTTATTTGAAATGTCATTGCTATCTAATTCAGGTGGGTAGCTGCGTCAGCATGCGTAGGCTGCAAAGGAACAAGTAATACTGTAGGTTTATTCCATGCTTAAAAAAAGAAGAAAGAGAAGACACCTGAAGAAGGCTCCACGGCCGAAACGTTGTGTTCTCTTTCTTCTTTTTTTCAGCATGGAATAAACCTATTACTTGTTCCATTGCTATCTAATATCCACTTATCAGAATTTAGGTACATAGTGTTAATGAGATCCATCATGATACACCCCTCTCACTGCTTAAATTAGCAGCTTTATCTCTTAGTTGGCCTGGGAATGTTGAGGTTTTCAATAGAAAATGCTAGAATCTATTGTAGAAAAAAAAGTTTGGAATGATAATTGAAGGATGAATAAGTGAGTAAAAGCATGTTAAGTAAAAGCTAATTACTATAGATTTAATTGAAAACATAGACTGAATTTGAGATTAAATTGAGACTGTTTATTCATTTTATAAAAATGGCTTTAAAACAACTGTAAAAATGAACACAGTTCATTTGCCAAATAAGCATTAACAGCCTCCTCAGCCTTCAAACAAGCATTTTGATGTATCTTAAAATGTACTGATACAAACTGACTGTCTTACTCTGGAATACTGTTTACAGTAAAATCCCAAAGGGAACATGTTGGTTTTGCAACAACTTGGTCCACCATGGTGTGCTGTGTTTGTGGAGGGGGGGAGGTAAAAAATTAAGTAAAAAGATAAATTATTTTGTTTTCTGAACACAAATGTATATCCTAAACATAACTGGAAATTCACGATCCAGCTTTTTATTCACCCAACCATTCATTTTCTTTGTTTCTCCTGTGAGTCACAGTAGTGGCATATTGAGCACAGAGGACCAGCCCAATAGAGACAGCACTCCAGGTGCCCTGATGGGTTGCCAAGTGTTATGAGGTCAATCAGTAGACATACGGTAGTCACTCCAGCATGCCATGGGGCCATCCCAAAGTCCTGGCTAGAAGTGGGCCCAAGAATTGTGGTTGGGTAAAAACTTAGATTCACTTAGCTTTAAAACTATCAAACACTGTCCCAATGGCCTTGTCACATTTACAAATCATTTTCAAGCTTTATCATCTTGATGTGCTCTTACTCATGTTCCCGGGTAAATTTCTCTCTTGAGGATCCAGTGGTGCATTTTTTAATGACTTTGTTTCATGCAAATGCAACACATATTTTGTAAGTAGAAATCACTGCAGAAGTTCATTTACACATATATACTGTACATAGGGCAATACTGAACTTTAGTATATGTATTCTATCAATCCAATATTGTGTACTTCATTACCAGAGGTAAAGATATCAAAGGAAGTACAGGAAAGGCATTTACAGTAGGAAAAAAAACATTAAACCCTAAAAAATAGGACAAATACATCAAATGTATCTTAAAACTTGGAATATGCAGTATAAACAAGATATATACTATAATTACAAATAGGTGGCTACAAAAATTATGAATATCAGAAAATAGGCCAAGTGGATTAATCAGCAATATACTGTACTCATAACCCCCAACTTGCAGAGATTCTGCCAAGAATATGCCTGGGTGGTTTGTATAATTGGAGGTACCTGAGCTCTTTGTTCTCTGGCACAGCTTTGGTGAAAATAGTAATCATTTAGATACACTGGGTGTACACATACAGTATGTTTATTAACAATGACCAATGCACACACTAAAAACACACAAAATAAATATACAACATGCAAGCTACACTATGTACAAACTTACTAATAAGGCATCCCAGAGGCCTACGTTTTCACCAACCAGAAAAACCCTAAACTGCTAACAAGTATTCATAGCTTCTAATATAATGCCTACACAGGCCAAAAGAAGAGATAAAGCTGCCTTCTAAACTGAACTGAATATGACCTATGGTTAAATATCTCTCTGTAAACCTGGATGCTACAAACTTAATGGGAAATCTCCCTATTTCAAAAATGCACCCAATAACAAGGAGGGGAAGGTTTTAACAAAATAATTATTTACCCAGGAAATCAGAGCTCCTAACAATAACAGAATGGCAAGATCTCTTAACAAGGTTCAAATACAGTACTTAACTCGACTCTAGTCTTTCTAGATGATCTGGACAAGGATCTTTCACCTCTGTGCGTTTTTTTCTTTGCATCCCTGATGTCTCTTTCTGTCTGTTTTATGCTGTGTTCCTACATTGTTAATGGCACCACCACTGTATCTAGATTCTTAAAGACACTTCAAAAGTCACAATAGTTGTAACAATAGTAAAGACCATTTAGTAAAATGTTTTCGAATATCCACTGTAGGATTTTTGTGAATTTACTGGGACGATTTATTAATTGTAACAGTAGATCATGAGGTGATTCTTTTATGGCTATTAGACAATTAATTGTCAGGAACAGTCAGCAACGTGCACACGGATTCAAATACACGGAATACATTTATTAATACATAAAACTGTGCATAAAACATAAAACAGTCTGCCGATCTTAATGTGAGGGTTACCAAGATACAAGATACATATGACCATGAAGAAATACAAAACAAAGAATATACTTCAGTATACCATTCAGCTATACTAATACATATCATTAATCAGTCTCATTAATGTAACTTCTATATTACTCATAAGTAAATGCGTTACTCATACAAATTTAATTGATATCAATCTGTGCTGAGATAACAATTGAATTCTCGAGATGCAATAAATAAATAAACTTTATTTTATATAGTGCTTTTAAAGGTGGCTTCTAAAAGTGCTTTACAGGATTACAACAGCAACACCAAAAATTAAAAATAAATAAAAAATACACAAGATAAACACGACAAGAATACGCAGAGGAGACAGTAGATGGTGTAATAAATACAGTAAGAGCAGAGGGGTAAAGAATGGAACCAGTTAAGTAAAGGTTCTTCTAAAGAAGAAGGTTTTGAGTCTGGATTTGAAGGAGTTTAGAGAAGGTGACTCTCTAATATCCTTGGGGAGAGAGTTCCAGAGCTTATGGGCATAACAGGAGAAGGCCCTGTCACACAGAGTGTAGATGGGTGTTATGACCCCAGGTGTCTAGGGGTAAAGGGGTGTAACATTTAGGATAGGTTTGGATGCAGGTGGGTTTCTGGTGAGGGACTTAGGAAGCGTGACAACACATTTGGTGCAAAAGTGATTTATTTACAAAGTGAATAAGTGACTGTTATGTATACAGGACACAATAACACAGGGAAAAGGAACTTGATCGGTGCAAAAGAAAACAAAATAACAAAAGCAAACGTATCTACTGTAGCTAATACAGTGAGGTCTAACCTAACCAACCCAAACAAAAATCAAAAGGGTCTTTGGCGTCTTCATGCGCCCTAACTTCCCTAAAATGAACTAACCAGAACCAAAATACACGAGTAGCACACGCCCCTAACCTGGTGTGTCTAGACAGAAAACAAACCTACAGTATGTGTGCACAATGTAACCCGACGACTTTACCTATACCTTTTCCCCTGGTTTACAACAAGTTCAACAGTAACACAACACAAGTGAACCAATTGCACAATTATAGGAAAACAGGTAATACCAAAGAAAATACACAAGCAAGGAATAGGATAACAGATGAGCACAAGCAAGGTAAACAGGAAAGTAACAAGTGCGGGCAAGGTAATACAAAACACAGGTAATCAAAACAAACAAACGAAGCCGAAGCTAACAACGTACAAACACAAACACTGCCAAACATATGCAAACACGAGCTGAAGCAAACCGAAGTTGAGCCGAAAGCTGACTGAAACCGAAAGCGCTCTCAAGGTCGGAACTTCTCCAGTATTTAAACTGTAGATCTAGTTGCTGATTGGTCGGGGGTTGATTGATGATGATGTCACAACTGCAATGATGGTGTAGTGATGGACCAATCGGGGGTGGGGGTACCTGAATACAGGAAGCAGAAAAACTAAACCAAAACATGGACACACACGGGGACATAACAACGGGCTTGGGGGACAGTTAGGAGACCAGAATTAGAGGAGTGAAGGTTGCGAGATGGGGAGTAGGGCGATAATAGATCAGAGAGGTACTGAGGTGCCAAGCCATGCAGAGCCTTATAGGTGAGCATGAGGATTTTGAAGTCAACACAAAACTTGACAGGAGGCCAGTGCAATGACTCCAGGATAGGAGTAATGTGATCACTTGCACTGGACCTGGTCAGGATTCTGGCTGCCGAATTTTGGACATACTAGAGTTTGTTCAATGTGGATTTCGATACCCCAGCGAGTAGAGAATTATAGTAGTCAATATGGGAGAAGACAAATGTGTTGATCAGCTTTTCAGCCTCAGTTAGTGATAACACAGGGCGTAGTCTAGTGATGTTTCTGAGGTGAAAGAAAGATGTTTTAACAATATGCCTGCACATGTGGGTCGAATGTTAAGCCTGAATCAAATATCACCCCAAGGTTTGTCAATTAAGACTGAAGCTCCAGTACAGTACCATCCACAGACAGGGTTACAGGATTAGGTTTACAAAGTTGATGGGGGGTGCCAATAAGCATGACTTCAGTCTTGTCACAGTTAAGATAAAGGAAATTTTGAGTCATCCAAGTTTTTATGTCAGAGATTCAATTAGATAGAATAGACACAGCCACATCAGACATAGATAGATAGATAAGACTTTATTAATCCTGTAGGGAAATTGATGTGTTACAGCAGTCCAGCCCAAGACAAGCAAAAACAGACATCAGGATAGTTACAAAACAAAAGACAACAAAATAAATATAAAGTAAATAAATAAAAAAATAAATACATAGGTGTGTGCAAAATGTGATGATCATAGTCACTGTAGAAACAATAAAATATGTGCAAAATGTGCATAGGTTTATACAGACTGATTGTCCAAAAAGTACGATGAAGCGAACATGCTGTCCATAGACGAGCAAATGAAGGGCTAACAGTCCTAGCTTAGGGTAGCGTTATACACCCTGACAGCCGCCGGGAGGAAAGACCTGCGGAAACGTTCCCTTGAACACCGTAGCTGGAGCAGTCTGTTGCTAAAAGTGCTCTGCTGCCCAGTAACAGTCCCATGAAGTGGATGAGAGGTGTTGTTCATGATGGCTGTGAGCTTGGTCAGCATTCTCCTCTCAGCCACCACCTCCAGGGGGTCAAGGCTCATCCCCAACACAGAGCCAGCCTTCTTGATAAGTTTATTGAGCCTATTTGCATCTTTTGTCATGATGCTGCTGCCCCAGCACACAACAGCATAGAAGATAGCCACCGCCACCACTGATTCATAAAAAATGTGTAGCAGTGTTCCACACACACCAAAGGACCTGAGCCTCCTAAGAAAATAGAGTCGGCTCTTACCTTTCTTGTACAGGGTGTCAGTGTTACCAGACCACTCCAGCTTATCATCCAGGTGTACCCCTAAGTACTTGTAGGACAGTACCCCCTCTATGTCCTCACCCTGGATGGAAACAGGGTTCAGCGGAGACTTATTCTTTCGGAAGTCCAAGATTATTATTTGGTCTTGCTGGTGCTAAGCTGGAGATGGTTAAGATGACACCACTCCACAAAGTTGGTAATCAAGCTCCTATATTCCTCCTCCCTCCCCTCTCTAATACACCCCACAATTGCAGAGTCATCCAAAAACTTCTGCAGATAAGATCCCCTGTGGAGCCCCAGTACTGCTAACAACCTGTTCGGACACACAGCTCTGTAGCCGTATATACTGTGGCCTGCAGGTCAGATAGTCTATAATCCAGGACACCAGGGGAGTGTCCACCTGCGCCGCCCTTAGCTTATCTCTCAGTAAAGGTGGATGGATGGTGTTAAAGGCACTGGAGAAGTCAAAGAATATAACTCTCACAATGCTCCCCGTCTTCTCCAGGTGAGAGTTAGCTCTGTGTAGCAGTTAGATGACTGCATCCTCCACTTCCAAGTGTGACGGGTTGGCGAACTGCATGGGGTCCAGTGCTGTACTCACCAGGGTTCTGAGGTGGCCCAGTACAAGCCTTTCCAGAGTTTTCATTAGGTGTGATGTCAGTGCCACTGGTCTGTAGTCATTTAAGACTTTAGGGTGCCCCTTTTTGGGTACTGGCACCAGGCAAGATGTCTTCCAGAGCATCAGAACCCTTTCTAATCTCAGGCTGAGGTTGAAGATGTACTGCAGCACTGAACCCAGTTGGTCCGCGCAGATCTTTAGCACCCTGTAGCTGACACCATCAGGACCCGCTGCCTTCCCTGCATGGAGTCTCCTCAACTCCCTTCTGACCTGGTCAGCTGTGATGGATAGGCTGAGGAGGGCAGGGGAAGATGGAGTAGGAGTAGGAGGGATCTCATGATGGGGTGACTGAGGACATGAAGAGGGTGTCTGGGGTGAAGACCTGTGAGGTGAATGGACAGTGGACCCTGTATCGAATCTGTTAAAGAAAAGATTCAGCTCATTGGCCCTCTCCAGGCCTCCTTCACTCTGTTGGCTGCCGGACAACTTGTATCCGGAGGTCTTCCTCATGCCATTCCACACTTCTCTCACATTGCTCTTCATCAGCCTGTCCTCCATTTTCCTCCCATAAGCCACCTTGCTCTCCCTAACTCTCACCTTGAGCTCTTTCTGAACTAGCTTCAGCTCCTCCTTGTCACCTGCCCGAAAAGCACTCTTTTTCCTATTTAGGATGGCCTTCAGATCACTGGTGACCCAGGGTTTATTATTGGAGAAGCAGCGCACTTTCCTGGTGGGCACTGCATTGTCAACACAGAAGTTTATGTAGTCAGTGATGCAGTGGGTAAGACCATCAATGTCATCTCCATAAGGCTCACAGTGTATCTCCCAGTCCGTTGTTTCAAAACAGTCCATCAGTGCATCATTAGCCTCAGCTGACCATCTCCTCACTGTCCTGGTGGTCACTGGTTGCTGTAGTACAAGAGGCTTGTACAGAGATAGGAGGTGAACAAGGTTGTGGTCATATCTGCCAAGGGGGGGAGTGATGTGAAGCTGTAGGTATTCTTGACATTAGCATACAGCAAGTCCAAAGTCTTGTTATCTCTAGTAGGGCATTTAACAAACTGACTAAAAGTAGGCAGTAGATGTAGATGAGAGCGAAACACGATTAAAATCGCCAGTTATCAAGAACATGGCTTGTGGGTGACGAGTCTGTAGTCCTGCTGTAACAGTGTGTATGATGTCACACGCTGAGGCTGCATCGGCAGAGGGCGGGACATACACCAGCACAACAATAACCTGCGAGAACTCCCCAGGTAAGTAATATGGCCGCAGGCTAACTGCTAGTAGCTCAATGTCCGGGGTGCAGAGCTGTTCTTTTACAGTAATATGATTAAAGTTGCACCATCTGTTACTCACAAACACTGCTAGCCCTCTTCCTCTCTTTTTACCGCTCTCCTTGATTTTCCGATCCGCACGCACCATCTGAAAACCCTATATTGTAGCGTTAGCATCGGGAACCAGTTCGTTCAACCAAGTCTTTGTGAAGCATATAATAGAGGACTCACAATATTCCCACTGGTTCCTCGTCAGCGCCGCTAGCTCCTCCTTCTTGTTGGCAAGAGATCATACATTCCCCATTATGATGGAGGGTATACCTCCTTTTTTTAGCCCGACACGTTCCTCCGGATCTACAGCCTCTGCTCCGTTGCATTAGTTCTCTGGGGATCTCCAATCGCTTACCCAAGAACACTGCCGGCTTCCATAACATGAAGAGCTGGGCTCTGGTGTAAACAAAAGAGCCTGGTTTGCCCGTAGTACACGCTGATTTAAAAAGTTGCTCAGAGACTGTCATAACTCTGAGAGAAAAAAAAAACACAGAAACAAAAACGAACTAATGTAATGTAATGTAAAACTAATGTAACTACCAGTAGTAACAACAAAAAGGACACACAAATCACAAAGTAACTGGAGCTGCTGCAACAGGCTGTGGCACTCACGGCGCCATATTGGAAGTAATACTACAGTAATACTACACATACTACAAGAAATAGAGTAAATACAAAAAATTCAAAGTAGAATTACTTGGTTCTACTTTGTCACCCTTTTTATGGATAAGAACTATATCTGAAATTCTCCTCTCCATGGATACTACTCCATTCTTAAGAGACGGTTAGAAGAAACATCTACCTGAAACATTTCTATCTCTTCTATGTTAATGCTATAGTATTTTATAAAACTTTCTTCTTTTGCTATCTACAGATGCAGCCATTCAAAATGCATGGTAAAACCCTGTACCACGTGAAATTATCTACAGTTTAGCGCATTATATTTTAGCGTGATTTGCTGGCCAAAATGACCGACAGGCGGCACTCGTGGTGCCTTGGTTGTTAGTGAAATGATTGCTTCATTTAATCTCTTTACTGTGCATGTTAAAATCTGCTTAATATTGAACATTAATATGGAATTTTTCAATTAAAGGGAAATTTTAGTAGCTTAGCATAAAAAGAAGAGGAGCACAACGTGTCTTAAGATCATAAACCATAAACCAAAGCCTGTACTAGACCACCTCAGAACCCTGGTGAGTACAACACTGGACCCCCTGCAGTTTGCCTACCAGTCACACTTGGAAGTGGAGGATGCAGTCATCTAACTGCTACACAGAGCTAACTCTCACCTGGAGAAGACGGGGAGCATTGTGAGAGTTATATTCTTTGACTTCTCCAGTGCCTTTAACACCATCCATCCACCTTTACTGAGAGATAAGCTAAGGGCGGCGCAGGTGGACACTCCCCTGGTGTCCTGGATTATAGACTATCTGACCTGCAGGCCACAGTATGTATGGCTACAGAGCTGTGTGTCCAAAAAGGTTGTTAGCAGTACTGGGGCTCCACAGGGGACTGTCCTTGCTCCATTCCTGATCACTTTTTATACCTCTGACTTCAGGTACAACTCTGAGGCATGTCATCTGCAGAAGTGGGGTGTATTAGTGAGGGGAGGGAGGAGGAATATAGGAGCTTGATTAACAACTTTGTGGAGTGGTGTCATCTTAAGCATTTCTAGCTAAACACCAGCAAGACTAAAGAAATGGTCATGAACTTTCAGAGGAATAAGTCTCCGCTGAACCCTGTTTCCATCCAGGGTGAGTACATAGAGGTGTTGCAGTCCTACAAGTACTTAGGGGTACACCTGAATGATAATCTGAAGTGGACTGTTAATACTGACGCCCTGTACAAGAAAGGTCAGAGCCGACTCTATTTTCTTAGGAGGCTTAGGTCCTTTGGTGTATTTGGAATTCATTTTATGAATCAGTGGTGGCAGCAGCCATCTTCTACGCTATTGTGTGCTGGGGCAGCAGCATCAAGAGATGTAAATAGGCTCAATAAACTCATCAAGAAGGCTAGCTCTGTGTTGGGGCTGAGCCTTGCCACCCTGGAGGTGGTGGCGGAGAGGAGAATGCTGACCTAGCTCACAACCATCATGAACAATGCCTCTCATCCGCTACATGGCACTGTTATTAGGCAGCGGAGCACTTTAGCAACAGACTGCTCCAGCTACGGTGTTCAACGGAACGTTTCCGCAGGTCCTTCCTCCCAGCGGCCATCAGGGTATATAATACTGCCCTGGGCTAGGTCTGTAAGTCCTTCATCTGCTCATCTATGGACAGTATGTTGCACTATTGTACTTTTTGGACACTCAATCTGTATATACCTATGCGCATTTTGCATGTATTTTATTGCTTTACAGTGACTATGAGCATATTTTGCACACACCTAACTCTATATATTTATTTTGTATTGCTGTACTTATTTTAATTTTTCATCCATTCTGATGTCTGTTTTTGCTTGTCTTGGGCTGTGCTGCTGTAACACCTCAATTTCCCTTTGGGATCTGTAAAGTCTTATCTATCTAAACGATATTATTTTAGGAACATAAACATATTATGTAAACTGTATATGGCTGGTATTGGTAGTTTAAATAAATAATACACACCAGTATTCCACTTTCGTCATAAACATTTTAAGCATCAAAGTCTTTCATTCGGTTGCATACTGTGGTTATTTAAGAAATGGTAATATAGTCAGCTCCTTCTGACTATATTAAGTTTATATACATCTTAATAATCTATAATGTTTAAACCTTTTCTATGAATACTTGCGATTGTTATCGCAGTAAAAGAAACGCATACTTTTTAGAATTTGATTAATAGTGAATATACTGTAACATGGAATCACGTATCTAAAGAAATTAATAATGATATAATTATATTCATTTAGCTCAAATTATCACAGTAGTACACTTTCTTTGTAAACATCTGCATCAGAGATTGGGGACTTTAGAGGTTTTTACTTTATGACAAAGCCTTGCGTGATCCAATCTGAAATAGGCTGCTTCACCAGGAGACAGGGGTGGAGGTGATCAAGGAAAGAAAGCTTCCTTTCTGTGTTTCTGCAGCAATCTTCCTGACTGACAGGTGGGAAAAGTGTGGCCTGTTGCCTGGCTAGAAATAGCCTACTCCATGTAAGATGGGCATGACACTACTGAGATAAATGTTTGTAAATATGGTAGTTTTGCATATTGTGTGTTACTTAGTTTGTATTATTGTCATGGTTAATGAATATTGGTCTCAGTTTCCCTTAATTTTACTTTAGCCAAAGCTGTGCCAGAGAACAAAGATCTCAAGTGCCTTTAACTATACCACCTGCTGGGGTATATTTTTGTCATACAGTATCTTTTACAGGAGTTATGTTATTTATTTTAATTATTGATTATCATGCTCTATATTCTACGTTTTTCTTAACCCCTTATATTTGTCGTAATATATAGTCATATACATCCCATGTTGTTCTTTGTGAAACATTGTGTATCCAATATTGCATTTATCTTTATCTTTTCCATTTAGCCATATGCATTGGAGCATCTGTCTCTCTGAGATGTCCTTGTGAATCGAATCCACTAGAGGGTAGCTTAAGGAAAATTAGAAGTGCAGACATTCCCACACAGGTTACATCTTGATCTAAGTAGCACAGGAGCAGGTGTCTTGAGATGAGATCATCTATGTTCAGATGAGTCTTTTGGTTAGACTAGTTGTAAGAATTAGCACCAAACTGCTGAAGTGAGAGTTACAGTAAGTGCTCATCTGTTAATTCAGAGTTTTGTAAATACAACACAGGTTACACAATTGTAACATAATGGTTTGGGAACAGGCTATTTTGAGACATATAAAGATAGAAGCATCATTCACTGTGCTCCCAAGTAAGGCTAGCTACCACTTTTGTCTTGTGCAATTTATGGTGTGCACCTCTGCTTTTGCAATTTTGAAATTTCCATAAGTGTTTCTGTATCTGAAATTCATTCTTCATTGGCCTTCTACCACATGTTATCAACAGAATACTATGTGTTTGACAGGAAGTTGCTAAAAGCATGACTAAAAGCAATCATTGTGATAATATAGAAACTTTACCAGCTTGTAGTCTGATCTTACTAACTGGCACATCATGGCTGCTGCTCCATGTCGTTGCCAAGCTGAAGTAGTATTATAGTAGTAGATATTTGCTCTCCTCCTTTTTGTAAGGCATTTTGTGATACTTTAAATTGGGAATTACCAAATAAATGCAAGGATGATGATGATTACTGTACAATTATTATTTCAAATATTGTTATTTTTAATATTTTTAATTTTGTTTGGCGTAAATAATAATCTTAGGGTCTGAACATTTTCCAATTTATTGTTAATTTTTTCTTCTATAAAAAATTCTGAATCTTGTGATTCTATCCTCCTTGTTATACTGAGTTTAAAACACGGTACTTGCAATGGTCGTTATTTTCCTGCTTTCTGGAATTCTCTTACCTCTTTTTCACTATGCCCGTATCCTGTTTTTGTCCAAGTTCAGACAAAACAATCCATGTTTTTTTTCATTGGATTAATGGAGAATTAGGCTTGAAGTATTTAATTATACTTTCCGTACCCCTATCTATAGAAAACTTTCTATGATCTAGAGATAGGGGTATATAACATTAAGTCATTTTTCTAACTACTTCTGTGATTATTTTTAACTATTCTGTCTTTCACACATGTTTTTATATTTATTTGTATTTCTCTCCACTGTATATTTTTATACTGTATATTTGTATTATGCAAAGCATTGTAGAGGCTGTTTTTTCTTGGAATGCATTACATAAAAATGATTAAAAAAACACTATTTCTCATTTCTTTCTTAAATCCAAGTGACACTAGTTGGTGGCTTGAAAACATTTTTTTTTAAATCTTTGAATATGAATTTATTACATTAGCTATATATTTTAAGTGACAATTCGTGACAACATTTTTGCTTTATTCTTTATGTCTGTTCAACAATAAAAAAACCTATCTAAATATGTTTTAAAATATCCACAATCCATCAATTTTACAATAAAGTAATGTCAGATGTTGTTTCATCTTTTCAGTATGTTTCTGCACTTCATATTTGCCTCAGGAAAAAGTCTTGTCAATCTTTAATAGATGTCAAAAAAACTGTTTATGTCTGACAGCTCAGAGTCAACCTATTCATGATAGGAGATTTAAAACTCAACACAACAGATGATTAACTCTGTTTTCTGTGTTTTCAGCCTGCAGGCTTCCTAAATTAAAATAAATAAGAAAACTAAACAAATGGGGTTATTTGAATTTAAATGCTTTCATTTGTTTTATTTTATTTAGCATATATTTTGTTTTTAATTCACCTAATAATGTATCTCTTGACTTACTTTGATACACTGCCATGACAAAAGCAGCAAAACATAGCAAAAATAATACTGTGTTTAAATTGCAGGATGATAATGCCACCAAATTGCTTTCTTAGTCTGTCGAGGGGTAGGGTGGGGCAGGGGCTGAAGTTATTTTCAGCAGGAAAGTAAAGGGGCACAACTGGATCACAAAGCTAATTCCCAACTGGACAGAATCTGATCCAGACTTTTGTCACCATATTTACTAAAGTTATCCAGCTGAGTAACTCAATGTGTTAAATAGAACCCCGATGCTCACTGGATCTTCACACCTTCAGTATAATTAAAACAAAAACCGTGATCTTACATGTAGATGTGAAATACCATAAGCTTAATAACTTCTTTTTTCAAAAGATTTCATTTTTTTAAATGCTGCTGCTTTATTACTTCATCATCTCTCAATAGCATTTAATTTCAGGACTACAGAACCACAACATATCTGTGGCAAATATACAGTTATTGTACATATGTAGATAAAAGCAACACAAACACTACTTTCTACAACACATTTTTTGTGTGATTAAATGTCACCCAACCCCTTTATCATGAAGAAATTTTATGGTCTCTTTAAAATGGAAAATATTTGACTCAGAGTGTGTGTACTGTAGTTTTAAAACATCAGCCACATGACTCAAATACGTGAACAAATACTACAATTCCCGATGTGCCACACATTAAGTCATATTCAAAGATATGCTGAAACAATAGCATAGGGTTTTAAAGCCAGTACAGTACAGTATGTGTGAAATATATTTTCATAATAAAAATCTTAAAATAAAATTGTTTCCTAATATTTTGTTGCTGAAATCAGCATTAAGACAAAATATAGATTATTTTAATGTGGATGTAAACCTGAAAAAAGCACATTGTGTTCACAAGTAATAATAGTGAGCCATAATAATAAACTATTTTTTTATAAATCCAGCTAAGTGCCCTGCTTTACAAACTATGACCGTTTTATTGTCCAGCAAACATATTTAAAATAAACATGTCAAAGTGTTTCCAAAATAACCTCAAATGAATGAGTTAATTAAATTGATGCAGATGTTTACAAGAAAGTGGAATATGGTACCACCATCAGCTATATAAATATATTAGATATAATTATCCATAAATATAGATCCATAAATTAATGTCGTCAAAGATGTTCAGAAACTGTTTTTATTTTCAGCTATCGGAATTTTTTAGTTACATGATTCCATAATAATATTCCCTATTAAGTTGATTTAAAAAGTACACTTTTTTACAGCAATAACAACAGCAAGTATTCATGGAAAAGGTTAAAACATTACAGCATTTTATAAAGTATAAAAACCTTTATAGTTAGAAGGAGAACATCAAAACTATATTAAAATAACCACAGTAAGTGACCAAGTTAAAGACTTTGATGCAGAAAATGTTTATGAAGAAGGTGGAATACTGCTGTGTACTTTTTTTTTCAGCTGCCACTACCAGCTATACACAGTGGTATGTGTATTTATAAATTAATATAATTTATTATGCTCAAAGATGTTGTACTTATACCAACTACCAACATTTCTCTTTACTTACAAATTCCATATTGAAGGGGACAAAAAGTAAGGAAACAGATTAATGAAGCAATAATTTCACTAACATATTATGCACCATAAGTGCCACCTATTGATCATCTTTGACCAGCGAATCACACACTCTGCCACGCCACTGTACTGCCAATGCAATATTAAGAATTAAGAGTTCAGTGTGGCTGCATCTGTATCAGTACTCTACATTTTACTAAGTAGCCTGCTGAAATTTGCATAAGCCACCAAAATAGTAGGAATAGCAAACACTGTAGAGACTTCAAACGAAATTAAAAATAATTATAAAGAATTCAAAGAAGGCAAACATTTGTCAGATGACATTTCATGTAGGGAAGTGCAAAGTGTTGCATGACACTAGCAAAAACAGACAATAAATCTAAAATGGGAAAAACTAAGTGTGAAAAAGCTTTTTATAGTGACATATCGCTGTTAAAATTCTATAATGCACCAGTTAAGACCTCGTTAATGTTGTGCATTTTTTAACCACCAAAATCAATTTAGTCATGCAACTCTCAAGACTATACGCACACATTTGGCCATTTTTGGATTTTAGTTTTGGGATTTGGATTTAATTTTGGATTTATATTAATGATGGAGTGTAAGCTAGGACATAGAGAGGATTTCCTTTATCTAGTAATGTTAAAATAATAGTTGTATTGATATCTCTAGTGAAGAAACTTTCGTCATACCTTTCTCCAAACCAGCCCATGGAGCTCGACTTCGTTCATAGTCCTCAAGGCCTCTTAACTCATTCAATGATATCGGGGCACCCAGAGCAGCTGATTCACTTTCCACTCTCATGTGGAATATCTAACATGATTAATTTTGTATAAAAAACAAAATATGTGTTTTTAAGAACTGGATTGTAAACGATGTCAACTCTCACGTTTTTAATAAATTGATTACTACTACAACCTAATGTACATATGTGCAAGATGTCATGACTATGTTGAAATTAGTTATGCATGTACAATTGATGTAATGAGTAATATTATGTGATGTATTCAAATGTACAGAAGCTCTGTATCATAAAAAAAATTCTCCTAGGGGACAATAAAGATGATCTTATCTTAATAGAAGGAATATATGCTAAGCTTTCATTGTATTGGAGTGCTAGAGTATGGTTCAGCCTGAAGCCATGAATGTAACACTGCCTAGCCCTATGTTTAAATAACTCTGCATACTATGTAAAAGAATGAGATTTTTATTAATGATGTCCAATTAAGCTTAAGTGTGTTTGGCATCTGTCAATTTCAATCAGAGCTGATGAGGGAGAGAAGAAAGTGGGGATCCGTCTAGGTAGATAGTGAGATGAATTATCACTCTTCAATCCTTCAGGTAAATAAACCACTCAGATATCACCGTGGAATAATCTGTCCTCAAAGTTATAAAGCTCATCTTGAAAATTCTCAACCATTTGGAGTTCATGATTGACAATTTTAACCTGATGCAAGTCTGTTTGCAGTGTGTCAACACAAGCAGTAAGCTTTTCTATTACCTTGACCTGAGAGGTGAAATCCTGTCTGAGAGAGTAAAGCTTTGCACTGTTATCCCGAATTGCCTTACTGAGTGGACCCAAATCTTCGATCAGTATTTATGCAACCATGCCACAAATACTGTTGATCTGGGCTGCAAACTTAATCGCCGTTGTCAGCTTTTCCTCAATTGAAACCTGTTTGAAGAGCTTAAAGGGGAACTGCAATGCTATTTTTATATTTCAGGGTTAGAAAGAATCAGCATTAAAGAGTGCATTTCAAACCACAATGAAAGTAAAATGTATACAGTAACTTGTAAAACTTCCATTTTACTGTACATCACAAAATATACAAAAGTTCCAGATATGCACAGCACCATATTCTGCGATTCAGAACGAAGCAATAAAAACTTCTGCGGACTAATAATCTGTTTGACAGTCCTGGGTCAGTATCAGGTCAAATACTTCAGCTGGCCTGGTGTTTTAGCCGACAGGAGTCCATTGTCTCAGACAGCCATAGAAAAATGCATCAAAATAAAAACACCAATTCTCCACAATACAAAACTTCCAAGGTTTTTTTTAGTTTTTTGCATTTACTATTGATCCAAAGTGCACAGAATGTTTGACATTTCCAATTGTTTTGCTTGGTGAATCTAATTGGGTATGGCAAGCATAGATCAATACATCAACTGAGTCCACCACAATCTGTAATGAGATTAATCAAACACGGTTATTGCAGAGGATTTAAATTCCCAATTACATTTAAGACCCAGAAAAGCCCATTTAAACCATGTTTTGTTTCATGATAATCAAGAAAACATAATGATAACATTTGTTACTACTGTACCTTCAGGACTGACTCAAATCCAGGTCCATACAACAAAATTGGGATATGAGAAAACAATATCAAATTTTGAAATCTTGCATTACATATATTATCCAACATGAAAACAGTGAACATACCAGGAATAAATTTAACATACAAAATATACATACTGTACTATTGTTATTTTTCACACTGTTTCATCCAATGAAGCTTAGGTAGAGAAACTTTCACTCTGAAGGTCTGTGTGTGATTCTGTTTTACACTCTATCTCTGGCCTTGAAGTCTATGTTGTACAAATTAAGTGAATAGGAAGACAAATCAGGTCTTAATCAACAGCTACATTATTATTATTTGATAGATATTAATAATATTGCTAATATATTTATTATGGAATATCCAGGGACAGGGGCTCTTAACTGGATCTTTTATGTAGGAGGACCATGGGGAAAACACTCAAACACAGATAAAAGTAAAATGAAAATGCTATTTTATCTAGTGTTAGGAAACAAAACCCTAAGTATTTCTTTAAGCTTCTAATTAAACCTTTCAGCAACCAGGTACAGATGCACCCATTCAAAGTGCACGGCACAGACACGTACCGGAGGTAATTGGCTACGGCCTCGCGCATTGTGACGCGCGATGACACAAAATACCGCAGTAGGTGATTGGTTGACCGACAGGGGCACTCGTGGTGCGTTGGTCGGTCGTAGAAAGATTTAAATGTCTTTACTGTGCCCGTTTTAGTATTAAATATTTATATGGAATTTTACCACTGAAGGGAAATCTTAGTAGCTGAGCATAAAAAGAATAGGAGCATACTGTAACGCGTGTGAAGGCCATAAACGATATTAATTTAGGAACATAAACATACAGTATTTGGCTGGTCTCTGCACTTTAAAGAAAAAATACACACCAGTATTCCATTTCTCCCTAAACATTTTAAGCATCGAAGTCTTTAACTAACGTTATACCGGAGTCAACAAGCATACTTTTAGAATTTGATTAAAAGGGAATATAATATGGAATCGCGTATCTAAAGAAATTAATAACGATATAATTATATTCATGTACCACAACACAAGAATGGTACACGCTGTACGATGTCTGCTGATACTGTTTCTCCAGGACTTTTTCAACACTCCTCATGCGACTTTGCCGGTGGCGCTGTGGGTTAGGTTCCTGACTCCCCCATCACACGTTGGGTGTTTGAATCCAGCCGGAGCCATGACTTTTCTTTAACAAACATTTCTTTGAAAAAATAAAACGTTTCCCTGGGTCAGAGATTAAATAAAACTTCACTCTCACCGAACAAATTTATATTTCTAAATATCACAACATGATCGAATTAAAGTCATTTTAATAACAATGAATAGTCACCTATGCATTACAATGTGTGTATTGTGGGGGTGGGGGTGTGTATTTTTTTCTTTAAAGTACCGAGACCAGCCATATACTGTATGTTTATGTTCCAAAATTAATATCGTTTATGGCCTTCACACGCGTTATGCTCCTATTCTTTTTATGCTCGGCTACTAAGATTTCCCTTCAGTGGTAAAATTCCATATAAATATTCAATACTTAAACGGGCACAGTAAAGACATTAAATATACATATACATACCGTATACAGTACAGTTTGCATACAGTAATATGTTTATGTTCCTAAATCAATCTCTTTTATGAGCATGTGAAAGGCATGGTGAATCGGAGATTCTCAAAAATTACTGTACTTTGCATGATTGGAAACAAATGCGTGATTGCGAAATGCTGTGGTGTTACTTTTACAAAGACGGTCAATGAAAAAAAGAATGTGGACCAGGGCGATACTTTGAGTTTACAGCTTGTCCAAGGTCATTCATTATTAATACTATTAGTAATATCTTCGTTAAAGACTTTGATGGCGACAGCTCAAACATGAGAGGTTGAGCTTTATTAGCTCCACCTTGCGGAAATTCCGGATACTATTATTTTACTTGCAGTACCACGTGGTGTTATGAGGTACTATACGAGAATTTACGGCGTCAAGCGCACTGCAAAATAATGCGGTATCGCCCGCTTGTTTTGAATGGCTGCATCTGTAGCTACTGTAAGCTAATTATACAAAAATAAAAAAGCTCCCAGGCTCCGTAGTTTCCACAGTTGATTGGGTGGATACTCTCTTTTCATCTCTTCCTATGTGACATTCTGTACTCTTCTTCAGCTTGCAAATTCTGGCCAATGCCTGGTTTAAAATGTCACCCAACCTGTTGTCTTCAATCAAATAGTCAGGTAACAGAGGCTGGCAGATCATTCCCTACAATCTTCTGGGGAATGCAATTCAGAGAAGAACCAGCCATCCTGCAGCACTTTATTTAAATATCTTCTTTCACTTTTTTATATAAAACTAGCAAAGAAAAAAAAAAACTAATGAGTTTCTTACAGTAACGAGGACATATGGAATTTTTCCACTATTTTTTTTATTCCCTATATACAGTAAATACGGTAAATATTTTTTGTGCTCTGAGAAAACCTGTTAAAAGTATGACAGTATTTCTTACTGTACAATGGGAATCAAATTAGGATGAAATATATTAAATCAAAAGCAAAAACAATGGTTTCAGAATGTTGTATCCTAATTAACTCAAAATTACTGAACATCAGTACATCAGATGTGTTCATAAAATAATTCAAACTAGTGTAACTATTCAAATGAATTAAAAAGAAACTATATTTTTTGCTTAATATTTTATTGTTAGGTTTTACTTTTTATTACCTGTTAATTACAAACAGCAAATACTGTATGAGTGGAAGGACATTGAATAAGATGGTGGTCTGGTATATGTGTATAGAAACTAGAACACAGTAATAGACCCAAAATGTGGACATTTTTATCTTACCACAGTTAACTCTCTACTCCACTTGTGGCTGGATTCTTTTCAGTTGCTGTAGATAAGTTAAAAATGATTTAGGCACATTACAACTTTTTTTCTTTTAACAGTTTAGATCCCTGGAGTGGTTTGATTCATGATTTGCACCAAACTAAATGCATTGGCACAAGCATTGTATGTATGGTAACACATCAGCTCATATTTAAATTATTTTCTGGTACAAATGTCTTACAATTTTTAAATTCCATTCTATGTATTTTATCTCATTTGCATTGTTTAATGGACTGTTGTATTTGTATTCTGTGTTGTTTCATTGATATAAAATTATACATCCCTTGCTGAATCTTTCTTTCTAAACATCTAATGGACACAAACGATTATCTCCAATGATTATCATTGATAAACGTTGACATACTGTACCTCCAACTATGAGGAATTGTAAATATAAAAGTCTAGTCACGGTGCTCTTGGAGCTGAATGAATATCTTGTTAAATCCAATTACTTAATTTGTGGGATGATTTTTCAGGATTGTTTTTCATCTTTATTTCATGCCTCATATGCTATAATCTAATTTGCCATATGAAAATATATTTGTGCACTAAAATAGATAAATAATTTATGTTTAATATTTAAGGAATTTTATGGAGCAGTGACTAAAACATGCTCACTTTTAAACCAATAAGGATCTATTATATGTTCTCCATACAGATATTTTTCAATTATTTGATGCTGTGAGGTGCACAAATTTAACACAGGACCAAACAATTACAAGATCTGCTCATTTTTTAACCTCTTAGAACATCACTTTTGCACATTAAATGATGCCTGAAATAAGTCTTTGTTGGTGTCAGGCTTGCTTTGTGAGGTGATTGATGTATTTAATTTTTCAGACATAATGAGAAATCATCCATGTCCTCAATGAGCTACTCTCCCTTCTGTCCTTTTCTGCAAAATCAGATTTTTTTCTTGCTTCTTGGAGACAGAATCTATTACTAACATTCTTCTCTACCGAAAAATGTTGAAAACCTGATAAGGTAAATATTTATTTTCATTGACCATTTGTAGCCATGCTATCTATCTTAATGCCTTATCTATTTTAAAAGCTTAGAAATTCAATAAAATAGTTGACTTGAGTTGCTTGCATAGAGCAAAGCTGTAATGCTACCATTACAGCACCCATATACAGTAGACGTAATTTTAAAACATTGAACTTTTGATATATGGCACTACAGGCTATGTTTTTTAGTATTTATGCGTACTTCACATGACCAGATAAATTATTCATTGGAAATGCATTAAAACATATTTTAGCTATTCCCTAGAAGTGACAAATCACAGATTTACTTTGGTGGCAAATTATCATGTGGATGTTATAGGAAATTGAACTGAAATTGAACTGATGATACAGTAAATAGGTGAGTGACAAATTATCTCTTGGGCACAATAATCTAAAGACTATACTAAAGATTTTTATGTGAAATTTCAAGATTGGATAATGTTATCCATCAGTGATGCACAGTTAGAACCACTCTCAAGCAATTCAGACAGTAAAAGCTAATAAGTTTGGGAAGCATGTTAAACATTATAGTCCAGACATTGGCAGGATGAGTCATGTCATTAGCTGCTTTTGACCAGGACACATACTTAACCAAGTGTCAGCTCTGTTTGCTGGGTATGAATTAATTACTAGGTAACTGTCAGATTGATCTAACTTTGCAGTCTTGTCAATGAGAGCTGCATCATTCTTGAGGTACAACTGTTGATTCTAACTCTTTAAAAATAAAGGGAATTATTGAAATGAACAACTTAAACCCAAAGAAACTTGGTTTCCCTTTCCGATTTATAATTCTTTTCAGATTTGACAAGTGATTTTGTGATTAAAACTAAGATTTATGATTTCATACAGATGTATTTGCGGATAAAACAATTTTATCAATTATAATACAATAATATTCATCATTAAATGTTCCATTAATAAGAATTACTCTGCACTTAATCCCTCTCAATCTCTTCTTTGACTTTTTTCTCTTAAGCCCATTAGTTCCTTAATTTCCATTCTGTTTCACCATATAACAAAGATATATTTAACATATTGTAAAGTACTGTATGTAGAAGATAATCTGCAATGCATAAAGATAATCTAATAAATCAACAATTATATACAGTAATGTTTGAAAAACTCTTTTGAATTATACAATGAATTGTGTGTAATCTATTTGGGTTAAGTGGTTTAAATTATTTTTTAATTTAAATTGTGTCTCTGCATGAATTAGTTTAAAATCCATAAAGAGTGATACTGTATATGGAAAAATGAAGCAGAATGTACATTTATTATAGTATTTGGGTTAATGAAAGTGAGAATTTGTCTAGAAAGGCTGAATATTGGTTTAATCTTAATTATTAAGGTCAAGAATACCTGCTACTGTAATAATTCTGAGTTGATTTCAATATTCAATTGATCCCTGAGGAAGTAATAAATTAAATCATCCACCTAGTCACTGGTAAAATGGTACTGTTTTCCTCCCTTCTATCTCATGGCCACCTACATTCAGGTCTGTGTATGAAATATGCAGTTTCAGTGCATATCTTGATTTAACTTTTCATCTGGATTATACTCTATATCCTTAGCAGCTGACATCAGTGGTTGAGAGAAAAATATTTTAGTAATATTCACTTTGATAATGTTATAGATATTAATTGCAGGTCAATTAGTCAAATGAGACATCTCATGAAATAAAATGTTTTATTTATTCTTATTATTAATTAAATGTTTTTAATGATCTAATATCTGATTTTATTTTTGTATGCTTAGCTCCATGTTTATTTCTTTCAACTAGTCTTTGTTTTAAAAATAAAACGTTTTGTTATTTTTAAAAACATCTAAATTACATTGATACATCTCTTCAATTAACCAACATTACAAATCCATAGGGTAAGATTAAATACACATTTGAGTCTAAAATTCACTAAGCACTTTCTTCTTTTAAACTGTTTGAAAGCAAATTGTGCTGCTGGTTATATTATGTTTTTGAAACAAATCTCTCCACTTTTCTTAAAGTGGACTTGTGCCTCAAGAAAGAAGACTTTAAACTAAACTTCTACAAATTAGGTAACTTTGTGACACACAGTTGATGACTCTAATTTAGACAGGGTGATGGTGGTCTATAAAAGACAAATCAATGCATGTTTCAAATCTAAAAAAATGCTGTGACAGAGCTGGAATTTACAACACAAAATCATCTAATACACAATCTAAAAGAAAGAATTGAAGCAGTTCTAAGTGGATCCAACACAGTATCAGAATCTTGTCCAGTGTGTAATTTTTTAATTATAGATTTAAAAAGAAATCTAATGATTATACCCAGTGGTTTAATATTTTGTGCTATTGCTGTTAAGATTTTTTTTTCAAATCTCATTGGTGGAAGATATCTTTTTTTCTGTACTTCATTACTAAATACATTAATAGAAAAGAAAAATGATAAATTATTAATTCAGCCTATAAATTGGAAATGTGTAACCAAGGCAATTCAGACCACGTTAACAGCAGAATGGATATATACTTCTGATATTCTTCTAGATATTCACAGATATCTAGATATTTTCTAGATATCTGTGAAATAGCTTCCTATTGTTATCCCACAGCTGTCTAGACTAGGAATAGTGGATTTTACATCTTTGTTTTGTCATCTTATCCCTGCCTCTATCCAATATATCCAATATCAATGTATTAACAAAGGATACTTTGGGCACACAACCACAGAACTAATTCCTTGAAGCTTAGTACCTGTCAATAAGACAAATACATTTTATTTTGACCTAAACATTTTGACCTAAATCCTTTACCTTTAAGCATTGTTCTCATAAGCCTTTTGATTAAATTTTCCACTTTGCTTTAAGTTATTTTTAATAACAGTTTCAACTCAAAAAAACAAAACACATAATGTCCAGCAGCATAAATTTCTGGTTCAACATTTAAAACATTAATATTTCGCAGTGACAATTCCACTTAATTTTCTATGTCTGTCATGCCAACACTGAAATACTTTCTTTTAAGAAAAAATTACACCTTTCCAAAAAAATGTTAAAATTAACATGTACAAAAATGGGCTAATTTGAATGAACTCAGGGCCATATTCAAAAGATATGTCTGTATACGGGAAATACAAATGAATAAATGCCTTTCACTGCGGTCATTGTAAGGAAAAAGTGAAGAATTGTGATTAGTAAAATCTGACAAGTTTTTTAACCTTGACAAAAGAGGGCAAAGCTCCTGGATTCAGCTATGTGGTACGCCTAACTGGGGAACAAGGTATCAATAGATCTTGGGCTATCTCTTGTTTTCAAGGTACAATCATTTATTCTGTGCACTACTTGAAAAATAAGGAGTGTAGTTTTTTGGTCTGATCTGAAATGTTCGTAGAATCAAGTCTGTCAGCTTTCACTCTTGTTTTTGAGGCTACTCAAGCATGCACAAGAACTGGATCTTCATTACTTATGATGTTAAAAGCTCCTGCACACTCAAATATTGCATCTATGCCCTTGTTTCAGAGACCAGCCCAGGAAAATATTTAGCTTTCCCCTCTTTCTTGTCAGCTCAGTTTTGATCTGCACTTGCACCAGTGTTTGGACCATGTTGAGATTCTCATACATTATAATGGTGCAGAAGAAGGATATGTACTTGCTTTACATGCAAGTTTTCCTCTTATGTAGTCAGGCTTCATATGTTAATTGTTTCACAATAACTATTTGGCACACTCTCCTTTATTAGATACTGTATGCCTTTTCCCAGTGCAATTCTAAGTGTCTAGGCGTGTGACATCCCACAACTTTTTAAACATTTTTTTTAACACATTACAACTTTTTTAAAAACAAAAAAAATTGAACACCCTTATGGTACCAGTACATATACAGTATTTGAAAAAAGTCACAACCATTCTGGCGCTTGTTCATCAAAACTACAGAGAAATACAATTAAAACAGAGTTTTTGGACTGGACAAAATTGGCTGGAAGTCACAACATAGGGCCAAAAAAAATCACGATGAAGTTATTTTAATTGATCTGAAGTTTAGTGTTCTCTCTTGGTATTTTGGTCTCAAGTAAGCCAAAAACAAATCCTGTACAACTGCACAGTATGTTACACTAAGCATCTGCCTTTTAGTTTTAAAGTCATTCTCATAAAAGCTAAAATATTTCATTTCATTAAGAACATAAGAAAGATTACAAATGCGAGGAGGCCGTTTGCCCCATCTAGCCTATTTTTTTGGTAGTAGCTTAATGACCCAAGAATCTTATCCAGCTCTTCCTTGAAAGAACGCAGGGTATTGGAGCTCATTCCAGAACCCCATGAAGTACTATGACTTTTAATTCATGTTATTGTATCCTTCCATTTTCTAACAGCTTTTTCCAATTCAGAGTTGTGAGGGAGCCGGCCAGCAACAAGCACAAGACAGGGTACACCTTGGATGTGATGCCAGTCCATCCCGGGGCAGACACAGACATGCACACACAATCCAACCAGAGCTAATTTTTCTAGAACCCAATTAATCTAGCAGTACATTTTTGGACTGTGGGTGGAAACCAGAGCACCCAGAGGAAACCCAAGCAAACGTGAGGAGATTATATGAACTCCATGCAGACAGCAGTACAGGTCTGGAGTTGAACCAAGTTCCTTCTGTGCTGTGAGGCAGCAATGCTAACCACTCTGCTACTGTGCCATCCTAATTGGGTACAGACAGAGAGGAATAGAGCTCTTCCTAGTGTTGAGCCTCAGGCAGCTCTGTCGGAAATGACCATTTTACTGTACTTCGGTCTTTAAATGTAGTATTTGAAACAGTCTATGTACAATTGTGTTCTTGAGTCCAGTCACAAGGTAGACCGGGTTCATCCTGGCTATAACATGGCCAGAATATGCTCGGAATTGTAGGATGTAGACAAAAGCAGAGTCCAACTGTCTTAATTGTTTATCAGAAGAAAACAGGAGTGGGTTCACAAACAAAAGATTTCTTCTGTTTCAGAAAGAATATCTTAGGCAGAATTCTGTACTTTTCTAACTCACTCTCTCAGCCTGGCATCTTAGAGAAAAGTTTAACTCCTGACCTGGATTCCTTGCAGTGTTTGTTAAAGTCAGTTTCCAAGTTTAGGTGGAGAGAGATGAAGAGCCAGTAGGTTAACCAACAAAAGCTGGGCTGAGCTGAGCTGAGTTCCCACTTTTAAGGTGTGACCTCACAGCTGGTGACTGATAAAGATGCTCATTGGTGGATCTTCATCTGGGTGATGAACAGTGACCTTGGTCCCATGGTGTTAGGAAGAAACATACTACAGATTTTCTGAAGCCCACCTGTGCTATATATTGTATCATGACTTGGTTCAAGTTTGGTTCATTTATGATATCTCTAATCAGAGGGGCCTGCATACCTCTGCATTTATAGGGAGGTCCAACCAGCTCTGTCAAGGCAACACAAAGATTATTAGAAATCTTTAAAAACACTTAATTCCTAGTCTAATAATATGACCTGCCACTACTAACTTAAAGCAGTTCTCCATATAACGTACAATATACAGTATTGCATATGCCATTTATTGTATTTATTGCTATATAAGAACCTGGTCCATTTATTTATCAGGAAAAATACAATTTCTGGATAAAAAAAATGCTAAATAATGTAAAATGGCACATTCATATATTTAGAACAAATTATGATAAACAATACTAAATGCCTTACTTTTCTTTTCACGTTTCAACACAAGAAATGAAAATAATGGACCACTGATGCATGCATTTCAATCCAGCTAATGGAGCCTTGCAGTTTCTTCATTTGACCTAGAAATAGCTTCTCTTAAACAATAAAATAAGTATACTGTGCTGATAAAAATTAATTTGAAAATAAAGTCTGTCTAGCACCCAGCAACTACACTGAGCAGCTTACAATTATCAAAGAGAATATGTAAAGCAATGAGTCACCATACCTAGCAAATTAACTTTTTGAATGGCAAACACATTTTTCCTACTTGTCTTGAGCTCTGTGTAATTAAATAGCAAGAAATCCAGCGGACTGTTACAAAGGGTGTAGAGTTTTGTAATGTGGGTTCTTTTGATAGGTTTCTGTTCAATCACAGCCCAATGTGTTTTTTCTTTCCTTTGATAATTTCTAGCTTCAACTTCAGTTAACATGCAACTGAAATACTTTGTAGGAATCAGCTTTCTGTCTGCTTAGGCTTACATTGCGAGTGTCACTACATCTATATGGAAGACATACTATAATTGGAATACTTCACTGTGTTCATTTGAAGACATTTCCTCTGTTAATCAGTGTTTACAGACAGCATTTACCGTGAATATTGTCCTTGTGTATGTACGCTAGAAATTAGGTAGCATCAAAGAGAGCATTGTTGTGCCTGTATTTGGCAGGAGGTACTCATAGTTTACAGTATGTACTTAAATCAAACTAATGCAAATCAGAAAATGATTAAGTGTGTTGACTCTATTCAACAATCCATATCTTAAATCACCCTCTTATTCTCCAATTTAAATGATTTAGTAATTGTGTTGAATTTTTTTTTCCCTTCTTTGGAGTAGAATGGTATTTTTCATTTGCCACAGTCTTATTTGCAATATTTCACATAGAAATAATTGAAAAACTGCCAGCACTGTTGATCTATGTGATAACTGCTTTCATTTTTTAAGATGATTTTTTCTTTTATTCAAATGTGTCTGTGGAACACAATACATTTGCCCATGAGCTATATGCACAAGTTTACTACTTTAGTACATTGGTGACAATGGGTTGTATGTACAGATGCAGCCATTCAAAATGCACGGTACACCGCACGAAATTATCCACAGTTCAGCGTGTTGTACCGGAGTACGTGATTGGCTGGCCAAAATGACTGACAGGGGCACTCGTGGTGTATTGGTTGTTAGTGAAATGATTGCTTCATTTAATCTCTTTACTGTGCATGTTCACTTTATATTGAATATTTATATGGAATTTTACAACAAAAGGAATATTTTAGTAGCTGAGCATAAAAAGAAGAGGAGCATAACGTGTCTGATATTAATTTAGGAACATAAACATATTATGTAAACTGTATATGGCTGGTATTGGTAGTTTAAATAAAAAATACATACCAGTATTTCTACCACTTTCTTCCTAAACATTTTAAGCATTCAAATCTTTCATTTGGTTACATACTGTGATTATTTTGGAAAAGTTTTTACATGCTCCTTAAGACTATATTAAGTTTATATACTTCATTAAAAGTTATAATGTTTTAACATTTCCTATGAATATTTAAGCTCATTATCACAGTAAAAAACGCATACTTTTTAGAATTTGATAAATAGGGAATATAATATGAAATCGTGTATCTAAAGAAATTAATATTGATATATTTATATTCATATAGCTCAAATTATCACAGTAGTACACTGTAAATGTCTGCATCAGTTTAACTTATTCACCCATGATTATGTGTGTGGTGTAATGGCTTAGGCATGTACCTTGCATGCTGGAGGTCGGGAGTTCTAACCCCGCTGTCACCATGAGATTTCTTTTAAAAATTCCTGTGAAAAACTAAAATAGCAAATATTATGGACACTATATTAACATTTTTGATATTTCTAAATATCACAATATGTTCGAAGCTAAGTGATTCATTAATAACAACGAATAATTTCAAACTGCTACTGTACTGCCACTACAGTATAACTTGTCCTGCATCAAAGTTTAACTTGCTCAGAGCGCCCTATATTACAAACTCCAAGCGTTTCATTTTATCTGTTGCTACAATATCAACAGCAATGTAGTTAAAAGGAACATGTCAAAATGTTTCCAAACAAGTGAATGAGTTGAGATATTTGATAATAATAGAGAAATTATAACAATGACCCCGTGTTACTAATCATGCATACCCAACTGTACTGTAATCCACTTTCTTAGTAAAAATGTGTTATTTTTAATTTGACTTATTCATGTCACGACCACTAACCTGCCCAGACCAGCCCCCAAGAGGACTAATCAGTTCCAGCAGCAGGGGGATAATTACAAACGCCGCCGCATGTGTTAATTTCTCATCAGACGCCTTACCGTGCGGCAGGCTGCATTATTTAAGCCTCCCTTACCCGCATATCGCTGCTCGGTATTGAGTTCACTTCTTGTTGCTCTACCTAGCGTTTCTTTACCTTTCGTCTTACTGGAATTCTGACTTTACCTTTTGCCTTCGGACTTCGGATCTCGTCTCGCCCCTTGGATTGTTTGCTACCTGTGACTATTTTCGGATTTGACCCTGCCGCTCTCGTTTCGACTACGAATCTGTCTTACGTCCTGGATTGTTCGTCTCCAGTGCCTTTACCGGATCTCAACCTACCTTACGCCTTCGGACTACAACTCAGCTCCTGGTTTTGCTCTGTTCGCTTACTCACCTCCCAAGGACTCCTGCATCTGCATCGGATCCTTTTTCACCTCTACCAAGCCGCATTACAATTCACGCATGATGAATTGTGAGAGAGTGGTAGATGGAGACAAGATGGAGGTTCTTGTCAAAACTACATTCCCCAGTATGCAGTGGGAAACAATGTCAGTCACCTGAACAAATTATGCACAGCGTCAGAGAGAATGACTGAAGGATTAGCCCATTAAGAGTGACTTTTTTTTAAACAACATGAGGGGAAGGAAAAGTGCCCACGGTCATGTATTCACTATATAAGAAACAAACCGAAATTAATACTCTGATTGCGCTTTGAGCCATTGGGTGCAGTGCTTTGTCCATTACCACTACAAGGACAATAAAAGTTTTTTAAAAAGAAATGGATGTCAAAATGTTTCCGAAATGTCTGTGATATTTTAGCTGCTTAGTTACACGATTCCATATTCATATAACTATCAAGTGGTGTTAAATCACTACAACATTTATATTTTTACAATAACAGCAAGTGGTGTTCTTACTATGTATTCTTAGAAAAGGATAAAACATTATAACTTTTTTATGACGTACACAATATAAGCTTAATAATGTAAGAACAAGTACGTTTAAACCAGGACCCACTAAGTTACCAAGTTAAAGACTTTGATGCATAAAATATTTATGAATAATTAAATTATTTATGATGAAAGTGGAAGGTTGTGTACTTTTGTCCAACTGAGCAATCTTGCTTTTATAAAATATACCGACTTTTTAATGTTTAATGATTTGCATGCTGTAATATACAGTTTAAAATTATTAAAAGTCTAAAGAGTATACAACTTAAATTCTTAATTGTAAAAAGATTGTCCCTCTGCAGTGACCGGGATTTGAAATCGGGCATTTTCAGGTGACAGCTCAAATGCTGTACATGAGACGTTAAGCTTTATTAGCTTCACCTGGCAGTTTTACAAGGTTTTACAATGTGCTTCCGGATACTATTATCATAATTCTTTTAAAATGCGGTATAATGCGGTATGATGCGTCACGCCTACCGCGTTTTAACGTAGCATACTCCGCGCAATTTGAATGGCTGAATCTGTATAGAGTTTTTGCTGTTTAGAGCTTACTACTTCAGAGTTTCTCTCACAGGGTATTTTCTTTACGAGTTAAAAACACTCATTATATAGTACAAATTGTGGAAAATTAATCAAAATAGTACCTCCTTCTGCAAAAGATAGAGGTTAAAGTATTCTTAGTAAGGAATTAAAATAAATGAAACATCTATTAATAATTTACTTGTTTAGGATCATGTTTGATATGTTTAATTCAGAATGTTTATATTCAAAAGCACCAATATACATTACTGTAATTCATATTCCAAACTGATTATTTTTTTTCAATAATAAGTATATAATAATAATAATAATAATAATAATAATAATATTACAATAAATAATGATTTTCATTAATGAAATATTAGCCTGCATGCAAATGTACTGTGGAACTCAAAAACAAAAAAAACTCTTTCAGAAGAGTTCTGGAATGTAAAACATAATGAAATAATGGAATAGAAAATAAAGCAACTTAAATATAACAATATTTAATTTATTCTGTATACAGATGTTTTTTTTAAAATGTTATAATTTAGTCTTGTATCATCTTGTGAATTGCTAGCAGAGATGTAATTTACTGTGGTGATGGCAAGACTTTATAACCACCCAATATATTAAATTGCTTATTTGGAAGCTCTTTGTTTTTTTCAACTTCATTAAGTAATCATCTACAGAGAACTTAAGGCAGCATTGTGCAAGAAACTGTAAACTATTCATTGTTGCTGGAGATCAATAGATACTCTACCAGAGCTAAACAGACAAGCTAAATGGAAATTACAAATGTCTCCAATCTTTTTATTTACTGCCATTTGATGAATGAGACTGACTTAATTTTTTCTTGCCTAAACATAAAAAGATGGTAATTTTTAAGATGACCTTCTAAATGTTTCATACATACTTTCATTAATCTTTTTTATTGTGATATTCACTACAGTAAGATTTCTTTTGAAATTGTTATTTACTGTATCATATTATTCCCTTAATTTGGAGTTAAGGCATATTTAATGTGATCTCCAAATCAAACACTATGATGTACTTTACTCTCTGTGTTGCATTTAGTACATTTGGCCTTTGTTAACAAAATCATATTGTTACACTGTTACTGGGTTAAGAACATAGGGAAAGTTGCAAATTAGAATAAATTAGAGAGGTCATTTGGCCCATCTAGCTTTTTGGGTGTTAGTAGTTAATTGATCTAAGGATTTCATCTCTCATGCTTAAAAGAAGCCAGGTTTTGCTTCAACAATATGGCTGGGTAACTTTTTTTCTACTCCCACAACCCAAAGTAACAACACAGAGGTGTTAGAAAAGTTGAAAGATTCGAACCTGCTCTTCTTAGGCAATTATGTATAATACATCACACTTTAGACATGTGCCCTTGTTTCACTATTGCGATAAGACATAATAAATGGTAATGAGAATTAGATTCCATTTTCTTTCAAAGGTTGTGTACTGGTATCAAAATTGGTACAAAGTACTATAGTAAACCAAGTTGATATTTCTGAGCAACTTAGAAAGAGTTTCCTCGGTTATTTACTGTACTTGGTCTGTTTTGACTGAGCAGTATGGAAAGATGCATCTTTTTTTCTAGATATAATGCTGAGAGTTATGATTTCAGTCTCAGAGCAAATGCAAAGCATGATTGACAACAAAGTTTATGAAACCACTTAGAAAAGACTCCTAGTTTAATATTTAAAGTTACCGTAATAAACAAGTGAAATGACTTGATTTATTACTTCATCCCTACAGACAGTAAGAGCTGCAGCCTCACAGCTTTTGGTTACTAGACTCAGTTCTGGCCTAGGTCACCTTCTGTGTGGAGGTTGCATGTTTTCTCCATTTCGGCATGGGTTTCTGTGCATGTTGTGGTTCCTGCACACCTCCAAAAGACATACAGCTAACAGTAGGTTAATGTGTGTGTGGCCTTATGATGGAATGGAGTCCAGCTTTGTGCTCTGTTTCCAGTGTATGCACCAAATAGCTACAGCCCCTACCATCAATCAGCCAATTCTTGATTCTGCCTTTATTTCTTATTGGAAAATATTACTTGTAGGTTATACTTGTAGGTAAGATTATTTAAAGAGAATGTACTACTTTCTGGCTTAAATCATTTTTAGTTGACCTCAATAAATATTGGTAGTATGGGAACTTTCTTTGTACGGAAGCACATTGCAGCCACCAAGGGAAAACAAAATTGCCCCCTTATAATGAATTATCTCGTAATTACGAGATAGCAACGATTACTTCTGTGTATGTACAGTACAACCTGTTACTTCGTGCACTGAACGCATCGAGAAGCTACCGTGAACTTGGCTGGCACTTTCGATTTAATGATCGAGTCAATGTCCAGCGCTGCAAAATTTGTATGGATTTACTTTCGACTGGGGTTTAGTCATAATGAAATCTTGCAATTTTTAGCAAATATGAACAGAATCATTATAAGCATGAGAACCAGTTTTGTGGGATTTAGAGATCAAAGCAATGATGGTTCCATTATGAACCGTTATACTGTACGTGCAATCAGTTCCACTGCTTAAAACTGTAAGTCCACAAGTAGCAATATAGTTATTATATTTCAATTGTTCTATTGTGTGATAACAATAAGTATGCGAGAGGTACTGTCTTGTAATTACGAGATACTTTTCTTGTAATTACGAAGTACAAGAAAAGAGGGAGAATTTTTTTTCATTGGTGGCACCAATGCTCTTCCGTATCTTTGCAACTAGAATCTGAAATCTTTGTAATATACACATATATTCATGTGGCAAATATTTAAAATTTAAAATAAATTTAAATTATTAAAAAATATAATAATTAAAAATGGTATATCACAAACTGTTAACACATGACTAATTAGAAGCTGCAAATATTTAGAAAAGTAGTCTAAATGTTACTGTTACAATAAACTTTAGAGGAGAAAAATATAACATGCAGTCAGATAAATGGATTATTTCAACAAATGTTAAAATATATGTGTTACAAATGTTACACAAATGTCTTTTTATTGTCTACTCTCTTCAGCCTGACTTGAATTCTCATTTTATTACACCTTAATTTTTTTGTTTTTATAAGGCATACAGTATGTAGTTTATTTTCTCAGAATGTGCAATCTGTATTTTTGTTAAATCAAAATACTTTTAGTATTAATATGCAAACAATTATATTTAATTATTTTTAGTACATTTAAGGTCTTCAGAAGAACCTTGAAAATTATAGATGAATTGCAAACAACAAACCAAGGTGATTATGTTTTCACACCATTTACAGCAATCTGTCCATCTCACATGCTATATAATGAAACTTTTTTCTGTTTTGTGTTCAAATTGAGCAGAATTAATAAATCAGGGACACATGAAGATTTTTTGTCAGCTGATTGTTTTTTGAGAAGAACTTGTTTTCCCACTTCATTCTAATTTATTTTTTCCAATTAAATAAACGGTATTTCACTGTTAGCTGTCACGTGTCACATGGTTTGAATAAAATCACACCAAAGGGTATAAAATAATAAGAGATGTATTTGGTAAGGATATGGATATTACCAAAAGTGTACTTGCAGTAAAATTGTGAAAATATCTATAACTTCCTATAGATGGCAATGTAGATGGCAATGTTGTGAATTCAGATTTAAATCTTTAGGCAGTATTGATGACAGCAATATACAGTACATGAATACTGAAATATAGATATACACACAGTCTTGAAAAAATATTCTGAACCTGCCTATGGTGTCCCATTTTGGGATATTACAAAATTAACTTTTACAGATGCAGCCATTCAAAACGCATGGGGTATTTTGCGGTACACCGCGGTGGGCGTGTCGCATGAAAACGCAGTATCACGTGGTGTAACGTGTCATTTGACGTCATGCCGGAAAGTATCCGGAATCACCTTGTAAAACCGCCAGGAGGAGCCAATAAAGCTTAACCTCTCATGTACAGCATTTGAGCTTTTAAATTTAAACTGTGTATTACAGCATGTTAATCATCAGTCATTAAAAAGTTGGTGTATTTTATGAAAGCAAGATTGCTCAGTTGGACAAAAGTACACAACCTTTATCATAAATATTTTAATTATGCAGAAATATTTTATGCATCAAAGCCTTTACCGAAGATATTACTAATAGTATTAATAATGAATGACTTTGGACAAGCTATAAACTCAAAGTATTACGCTGGTCCACATTCTTTCTAACCGTCATTTTAAACTAAAATACTTTTATTTTTTTCTTTGACAAACACCACAGCATTTCGTTGATCTAACTAACGAGGACAGGACATTAGTTAGCCAATATGATAAAGGAATAAATGACTTTTTTTGCTAATTTCTTTAGCACATTTGTACAAGCACTTGGAATCTGTCCAAGCCCTACTTTGTCAGGCATTTTCTTTTACTGTAACGGACATAAAAACTCCCTTGCTTTTAACAGAGCATTTCATAATTTCTAACAACGAAAATTATTTAAACTGCAACACTTATCATTCAACTAGAACTTAAAATATCACAAGGATCCTCAAAAGCACAGCAAAGACTGTATTAAAAGAATCGCGTATCTAAAGAAATTAATAAGATATAATTATATTTGTGTACTGCGACAGGGCTGTGTAGGGCTGTTTCACCTCTCTCTTTGAAGTCGGGAGACATTAGAGGCTTGCCACACCCGGACTGTGAAACCAACGCATTAGCATGTCAAAGCCCATTGAGGAGCCGGGCGCAATAATTGTTTTGTTCCTTGATTTACTGATCTGCATTAATTACAGAAATCGAGTTCCTGCTCTTTGCAGACGACCTGGTCCTGCTGTCGCCCACAAAACAGAGGCTGCGGCAGAACCTGGCCCTGCTGGAGCAGCACTGTCAGACCTGGGCGCTGACAGTCAATCTGGACAAGACCAGAGTTATGGTTTTCCAGAAAAAAAGCCAGACCTCAGGGAAACAGGTACAAATTCACACTTAACAACAACACAGTAACACCTAACAACAGGTGCAGGGCCGAATTAGGCCAGTACCCACTATTGTTAAACATACAGAAAAGAATATTAAAGTATTGGCTTTAATATTAGCTGTACAGAACATTAAAGTGCCCCTTTCCATTCAGCGGGTGTCTGAGCCACTGTGTCCTATCTTCTGACAGTCGCTGTTGTGAATGTCTGTAGAGTGTATCTTATTTTTAGTACTATATTTTTATATTATATTCCCTATTAATCAAACTCTAAGAGTATGTATCAGCTTGTCCCCCCCTCCCGCCCCTCTCTGTGTACAGTAGAGCCTCCTGTCCTGGATGGTGCATTTTTCAATTCCAAGTGCATTTTTGCAATTTACGTTGCATTGTGCATTGTGCTGCTGTAATACAGTTTAAAATAATTAAAAGTCTAAACAGTATCAGCTTTATTTATGGGTTGCAATTTAAAAAAAGTCAAAAACTGCACTCAAAATGCAATTTAGAGCTTTCTGGCAAGAGGAGACACCCAAATTAATAATGTAAAATGCCACTGTTTGTGCATGAATAAGGTTATACTGCTATTTCCTTAGATACGCGATTCCATGGGTTTTTTTTTTAATCCCAGGTGGAACCGGGCATCCATAAGAATCAAGTAATAGGTTTATTCCATGCTGAAAAAAAGAAGAAAGAAAACACATTCCATAAGAATCAGCGCTTTTATATAGCACCTTTAAAGGTAGCTTCTCAAAACGCTTTACAGGATAAAAACAACAATAACAACAACAACAATACTGTATTTCATTGCACTTTGACAGATCGTCCTTAAATCAATTGTTGACTCTTCTCTCTTTACTACTTGTATGGAGTGACTGAGCTCCGCTCTGTACCACACAATGATCCCCCCAGAGTCCCCCCCCCCCCCCTCTCGCTTGCCCTCCCCCCTGTGTATTGTCTGTTTAGGGCAAGCGAGAAAGAGACATTTGCGGTCTTTTCGAAGTATGTGCTGTCCCTTGACAAAACAAGGCTCGCCAGATAATGTGAATCGAAACCTGTTTTTCTAGCTTTTAAAGTCGTGTGATGTGTAAGCAGGAACACATCATTATATTTTACATATGAAAAATACATAATATAGCTCCCAAACAAACGCAAACATGTTTTTAATAAAATGCTTTTATTCACTCATAATCTGACAATTTCAGGAAGACTAAGGAAGGACTAAGGAAATTGTCATCTGTTGTTGAAGCTCTGTGAGCTCGGTGACTTTGAGACCACTTGTTATCCCAAGTTGTTTGAATCGCCACAATTCAAATAGAGAAAAAAGAGCTGACTGACAAGATTTAAGATGTGGCTGTCAATGTTGGATTAAAAAAACACGTTGCCCGACGTTAGTTGCATTGCTTGAAAAATAATTTTATTTCGAGAGACTGGATAAGTAATTCAAGTGTTTTTTTAACATCCTGAAAAACAAGTAATAATTTAACAATATGTGCAAACGTTTTATGATATGTCGCTGTTGTGAATGTCTGTGGAGTGTATGTTATTTGCCTGTCCTGGCTGTGCTCTCTCGCTCGCCCTCCCCCCCCCCCCCCCTCTCTCTCAATTCAATTCAATTCAAGGTGCTTTATTAGCATGACAGATGGGTACAATCAGTGTTGGGTATTTACTCTGTGGTCCTTTTAATACATCTACTGTATTGCTTTGAGATGCCACTTTTAAAGGTGATATATAAAATCAAGGCTTTAACTTGCTTTAACTCCGCAAGTCTGGGTTCTTGTGTCCGTCCTATCCGAACCCGAAAGTATTACAATATGTATCTTTATAGCAGGTGGTGTACAGCTTTTTAGTATAGATTACACTTTTCTAAAATGTATTTATAAAAATAAGATTACAATCTAATCTTTCCACGTTTGATCCCAAGATCCCAAGAAAAATAAATCTAAATGGGGAGAAAGCTATGCTGAAAGTTTAAGATACTTAGAAGACAAAGATATCAATTTATGTTGCATTTGTCTGATTGTGAATCAAAAAACACATATATAAATCAAAATGCGATTTAAATCAATATAAATGTTTATATTGTAACGCATAGGTGACTATTCATTGTTATTAAAATGACTTAAATTCAATCATGTTGTGATATTTAGAAATATACATTTGTTTGGTGCGAGTGAAGTTTTATTTAATCTCTGACCCAGAGAAAAGTTTTATTTTTTCAAAGAAATGTTTGTTAAAAAAACAAGTCATGGCTCCAGCTGGATTTGAACAACCAATGTGTGATGTGTGAGTCTGGAACCTAATCCACAGCGTCACTGGCAAGGTCACATGAGGAGTGTTGAAAAAGCCCTACAGAAACATTATCAACAGACAATGTACAGCGTGTACTATTCTTGTGTTGCGGTACATGAATATAATTATATCGTTATTAATTTCTTTAGATACGCGATTCCATATTATATTCCCTTTTAATCAAATTCTAAAAGTATGCTTGTTGACTCCGGTATCACGTTAGTTAAAGACTTCGATGCTTAAAATGTGTAGGGAGAAATGGAATACTGGTGTGTATGTTTTCTTTAAAGTACCGAGACCAGCCATATACTGTATGTTTATGTTCCAAAATTAATGTCGTTTATGGCCTTCACACGCGTTACAGTATGCTCCTATTCTTTTTATGCTCAGCTACTAAGATTTCCCTTCAGTGGTAAAATTCCATATAAATATTCAATACTAAAACGGGCACAGTAAAGACATTTAAATCTTTCTATGACCAACCAACGCACCACGAGTGCCCCTGTCGGTCAACCAATCACGTACCGTGGTATTGTGCGTCATCGCGCGTCACGATGCGCGAGGATGTAGCCAATTACCCGCGGTACGTGTTTGTGCCGCGCACTTTGAATGGCTGCATCTGTATATATATAGTGTATGTAATTTTAAAATTTATTATTTTCTTCAAACCCTAAATGCTCAGATGAAGACTTTAAAGGGTAAGATGTTATAGTACATCTCAGAAAAAAAAACAAAGAGCTCAGACCCATTGACTCCATATTTGGTCAAAGCACCTTTGGCAGCAATTACAGCCACAAATCTTATTGAGCAAGTCTCTACCAACTTTGTACTCTATTTGGGATAATGTTGATGTTGACAATGTTGTTTTAGTGATGTACTATGTTGTGCTTGTGTCACATTGCATGTGTGTGTGACTGTGTGTGTAATATTTTGCATTTACACCAAACTGTTGTTTGACCTGTGGACATTTTCTCCCATCTCAGCCACTAAATATTGTAATTCTTTCATTCTTTCAAAATTGCTGTTAGCTTCACAGTTGGATCGCTGAATAGTTTACTCCTTACCTGGGTGTTGAAGTTGTTGGAACAGCATGATCTAGGCAGTGTATGGGTGTTTTCCACTTTTTGTGATAATCAACTTCATCAAGCTCAAAAAGATCTTAAGGGTGCAATAGCACAGTACTTGTGCTATTGTATTAAAAATAGCAAGTGGAGGCTTAAAGCTGGATCCAGATGCTGGCAAGGGCAAGCAGCCAGCCAGACAAGAAGCACCCAGCAGCAAGCGAGTTGCAGTAATGCAGTAAGAAGCAGGTGAATGCAAATACAGTCCAGAGCCTTAATCCGAAGGCAGGCTTGAACAGGTTGAAAAAAGGAAGACACAGGGTGATGTAGTGAAGGGAGATTCTTAGGCAGAAATGTGAAAATCCAAGCAAGTCCAATGCCAGAGAAAAACAGAAAGCAGAGCAGGGCAGGAAAACCCAGGAATCAAAGGTCAAGCAAACATGGTTGAAACAGAGAAGTGAATACCAAGAGTACACCCAGACAAGCTAAGGATAACTATACCTGAGCATCCAGAGCATGGACAGATCTTAAACAGCCCCAGGCTGCATGTGCACAGGCTGGACAGATCTTCTTCCACAGTGGGTGGTAATAAGCTGAATAGTGGATCTGCCTGTGGAATTAGGATTCCCAGAAGAATAACGTGGACTTTGTCATGAGTGGGTATGACAAATGTTTTTTATATCCTTCTTGTGATCTTTCTGATTTTTATACAACTTTATCACTGAATAGTTTTGAAAGCTGTTTGGTTGAATCTGCTTTAAAGTTTAGTACCTGACTGACAAACCTTACAGAAATAGGCGCATTTATTCTGAAATCATGTGAACAACTAACAGAGGCTACTGACCTAATTATGAAGCTTGTTAAGGTAATTTTGAGCACATACATTAATTTAGGTTTGCAACAGAAAATGGTCTGAATACTTGTGAAGCCATTATTTTTCCATTTGTTCATATTATCTATTACTTCTTTCTTTTTGTTTTTGCAGCTAAATGTGTGAAATATATTGTGTATATAACAACAAATAATTGCTACCTCAGTGTATTCTGACTGCAAGCTTTAGAGTCAATAAAATGAAAACTATTTAAGGGTCTAAATACTTCTGCAAAGCACTGTATACTTCTACCCTAGACTGATGTCTCCTTTGGAAACATTGCCAACATTTATATCAATACAATGAGAAAAGCTCTCTCCCATTATTTAAAATTAATTTACTCTAATAAAATATTCCATTTAAACTTTTATCAGGAAAACATAAATATGTTGCTCGTAACTTTTACACAAAATGAACTTGTAGTGGAGCTAGTTTGGGCTCTGTGATGTCATCGCCCTCCCTGCGTGTAGCAGGGACCTCAGCCACCTGGGCTGAGGGAGGTCTCCTTTAGCTCATGCGTCTGGCTCCCTGTTGCGTTACACCGGACCCGGGTTCGCGCCTAGGTGTTGCGGGACAAACCAGCGAGGTGGAGCAGTGAGGGCACGGGCACGAGCCTGCGCAGAACCGCTGTGGTCCCGTTGATGCTGTGACCCAGACGGGAATATCCTTTGCCAAGGTGAATTCAGCAGGGGAGTGTAGCGAAGCTAGTTTGGGCAGGGTAACATCATCGCCCCTTGTACATAGCAGGGACCTCGGCCGCCTGGGTTGAGGGAGGTCTCCTTTAGCTCACGTGGCTGGTTCCCTGTTGCATTATGCTGGAGACCCGAGTTCGCGCCCAGGTGCTGCATGGCTGGACCGGCGGGGTGGAGTGGCGAGGGCATGAGGAACTGCGACGGTCAAAAATCCATTTCAGGAGAAAAGAGGTTACTTTTTTAATTTACGTGAAGTTAAGATTTTTTGTGCTTGTCTCTGTAACAAGTATTGCACTTAATAATATGGCATCTTTCATGGATATTCAGAACATCTGTATTGTATATATTAAAGTTTGTACAGTACTACTGAACCCTGTACTATAAAATAGGTTGCATGTTTTGTTTAAATTGCACAAAAACATCAACTGTAAGCTTACTGGTATATTTTAAATAGTTTTTTTTTGGTCTTTTTCTGTTTTATTTTAATGTAATGTGTAATGAGTACCTTGTTATATGTTCTGAAATGCTTAATTGAAGTAATCTTGTACAGCACTATTCTAATTTTACTACAGTCTACTTGTTTAGTGTGACTTTTGAAAATTACAGAGTTAGGTTTCCAATGACATAACATGAGTGGAAAGAATACCAAATCTCAAATCTCTTTATCTAAATAATAAAGCTTGTTGGAGATGCAACATTTACTGTATTAATTCCATATTAAATTGTTTCTGTCCTTCTCAGTACAATCTTGAATTGTAACCCCAAACCAAGATAGACTTATAATTAACAGAACATTTTTTTCTGTAACCACAATTCAACCAAGCATAAGGTTCTCAACAAACACTACAATTAGAGAAGCCATTCAACCATTTTCACTTTGGAAATTTCATTGGATAGTGTTTGACCCGCTGTTTTATCATCATTGGTCAGACTTCAGTGACTGTTTTGTGAACTGATGGTCTCAACTTGTATCAGTTAGAAAGTAGATTAGATGTTTAAGAGGGAGAATAGGTCATGAGTAGGAAATGAGCTATGTACTGTACACAACTGCTCAAGCTATTGGATTTAATATTAAATAACACATCTACAGTATTACAAAGATGATTCTTAATACTGATATTGTATTAATAATAAAGACAATTTCAAATTTCAACAAATTCAACCTTCCGTAAATAATAAAAATCTAAAATATTTTTTGATATAAAAATAATTTGTGCCATTTCAGGGTTGACTGGATTACAGTAGTTTAAAACTTAAACTGGTACTTTAACATTTGACAGATGAAATAAATACAGTATATAAACTCGCTATATAGTGTGACCGGGGAGTAAACTTAGGTGTTCTTTTTTATCTTCTCCTGAAAACTTTCAATTTCCTGTTACAAAGCATAATACTGAAAATAACACAACTAGAGAAAGAATGAGTCATATGGAAGCATTTTATATGAACTCATTGTAAGATATAGTTCAGAATAATACCTGAAATTATAAGTAGAATATTCTGAAAATAGTAAGAGTCTAGTTTTATGTCAGTACATTGTAGTGTAATTTAGCCCACTGTACTGTATATGCACTATTATCATAAAAGGGACTTAAATCACTGAAGGTACATTTTTTTACGTTCCTCAGTCAAAAAGTGATGAGTCATATTGAAAATAAGACATTAAATAAAAGAAAAGAAAAAAAAGTTTGTTCAAAAACTGTATTAACACCCTCTCAGGCCAAACTCTCAAATTACAGAGAACTTTCCTGATTAAAACTTTTCTACTGCCACCTTGTGGAAATCAGATATAAATTATTTTGTAGTATGGGAATAAGATGGGATATGGCACATGAATATATGTTATTTATAGATAATCTTGTGTTTTATGCACTTTAGTAATAGAGTTTATGTTTTAGAATTTGACCACCTTTTCCATGCCATTAGTTAGTTTTTAAATGGTCTGTTTCCACAGTATAAAAAAAAAATAGCATCTTCAGGTTACAGCGATGACTCCTGTCATATTTTTTAAGAATTAGTATATTAATTCCACACACATTTAAGCACCTTATGTATTGACAGCAACTACTACTGTTTTCCACTGTTCTAAAAAAGAATTCAGACTCCCCTTAGACACTTGATGTTGAGGGCTTATTTTGTGTTAGAAGATGACTGTTTTTTAAATCCTAACTAATCCTTCTTATTTGCCTAAAAAATAAGACTCGTTTGTTTGCTTTAAATAAATTACGGTGGATCTAAAGAACGTTATTAGAAATAGTCTTTACTGTGGAATGTTGTTTTTAAATTAAAACTATTTTAAAACTAAGTACTATAACCATAAAAAATCAGTTTTACCCACTTTTCTGTCTATTTCAGTGTTATAATGACTGAAGAAAAAATAAAAATTAGCAATAAAATTAGTGTTTTGGATTGAAAATGGGGGTGTTTTTTTGGTATGGTAGTTAATGCTGTTGTCTCAGCTCTTGAAACCTGGGTTTGATTCTGAATTGGTGGAACTTGTCTGTGGGGATTGCATGCTCATCTCATGTTCATGTGGATTTTTTCTAGGTACTCCAGCATCATCCTAAAATCCAAAGGCATATTGTGGCTAGATTAATTGGCCAAAGATCTGGCATCTACCCAGGGAATACACTATATTTATGGGATAGGTTGCTGGTGCCTTGAAGAAGAGTCTATTTTCTACCCTAAAACAGCAATGGGAGCAAAACTATTACAATTTTTGCTATAGAATATTTCGAGTTGTAGGATTAAAGTTTTTAGTGTACAATCACATATACAAAAATAATGTAACAATACTACAAAAATAAGACTGTTAAAGCCTTAGGTTATTCTTCTAACTTTGGCTCCTTGACAGAGAAATATAGCTACCACTCAAAGGTATTTTACCGCCCAAAGGGTTGAAAGAATGAACATATATTCCAGCTGCACGTTCAGGAATATGACCTAATAATATGACTCCTGGAGGGGATACAGGGCTGGCACCCGGGCTTTTGTTTATTGACAAAACTTGTATAATGTTGGCCAATTCCCTTTTAATTCCAAGAGTATTCATATAGAGTATTATACATCACCAAACCTGTTACATGATAGGCCACGTGTGGAATATTAATATAAGTGCAGCATGAACCTTCAGGTATAAACATCATTGTAAGGATGCCGCACTGTTTTTAAGGTGTGATGGTTACCCCTAGCACAATTACTGTATCAGACAGAAGCACACTGAAGCATTGCCCATGACAAAGCTATACTTCCAGAGGAGTGTACTATAACCTCTTCTAAAGGTCATTAATCTGCATTCTGGTAGGCCATGGGCGCAGCATGAGGGTTTTTCACATAAAAAGAGAAACGTTCAGAAACTACACCAATTTGGGGCATAGTGGCATTCTTACTAGAAAATCATAAGCAAGTGTCTTACATTGAAAGGGCAAAGAAGACAGAACTGAAACTGCCGATGCAGGCTTTCCAGAATCTGCTACAGATCTACAGGCCAGGAGTTTTGAGTCCACTGTAGGGAATGACAAGCACGACCAACTCTTCCCTGAGCTTCTTTTGCAACACTGAAAGTAGGGCTACCTTAGGTATGATGCACAGCCCAACATTTGGCCCATCATCTCAATTCATTAGTATCAAAACCAAACTGGGCTTGGAGAAGACATATTGCAAATAGATCTACAGATGCAGCCATTCAAAATGCGCGGGCGATACCGCATTATTTTCCGGTATGCTGTACGCAGTCTACCGCAAGCTACCGGTAAATACCGCGAGTTACCGGTAAATACCGCTAGCAAAATAATAGTATCCGGAATTTCCGCAAGGTGGAGCTAATAAAGCTCAACCTCTCATGTTTGAGCTGTAGCCATCAAAGTCTTTAACGAAGATATTAATAATAGTATTAATAATAAATGACCTTGGACAAGCTGTAAACTCAAAGTATTGCCCTGGTCCACATTCTTTTTTTCATTGACCGTCTTTGTAAAAGTAACGCCACAGCATTTCGCAATCACGCATTTTTTTCCAATCATGCAAAGTACAGTGATTCACCATGCCTTTCACATGCTCATAAAAGAGATTGATTTAGGGACATAAACATATTACCGTATGCAAACTGTACTGTATACAGTATGTATATGTATATTTAATGTCTTAACTGTGCCCGTTTAAGTATTGAATATTCATATCTAATTTTACCACTGAAGGGAAATCTTAGTAGCTGAGCATAAAAACAATAGGAGCATACTGCAACGCGTGTGAAGGCCATAAACGATATTAATTTTGGAACATAAACATACAGTATATGGCTGGTCTCGGTACTTTAAAGAAAACATACACGAAACATGGTTTCATTATGACCAGAATCTTGAGATATTTTTAACTTGATTTACAGTATTTGAGAGGTATGTCTTAACACCGATACTACAGTGCTTAAGTACTACTCACGTATATGTTTCTAGGTTTATATTATGCATTTCATACGGTCAAATTACTTTTGAGCAACTAATAAGAAGCGCGAAACGGTATGCGTTTTACTTTCGTTTCGTGCTGGGACCCGTGGATTGATTAGAGATATCAAGTACATACAAGTCATTTTTTAAATGTTGTAGTTCGTCTTGAAAAAATGTTACGAGTACATCATCTATCAACAATTACACAGGTTCTGTTTCCATATTGCGGATTTTGGTTACGTAATATTATTTTCTAGATTTCACGTTGTGAATATATGATTTGGGCAAACAGAGCCGCAAAGAAGTACATTATGGGTTGTTGTTTTTTTTTGCAGTTTTATCTAGAACAAGCGATGCTTAAACCTTTGTCTGATTCTTGTGAAACTATCCACACGACAGTTACAGTACCTAGGAGTTGACTTCAGTGATGTCACTGATGGGATGTTTCTAAAAATCCATCCTCTGTAAAACGTCTTCTCTAGTTGTCCTGCATATGTATTCGCTAATGAAGCTGTGTGTTCTGAGCCTGGATCTCTACATTTCTGTATGAACCACCTTAGAGGGCTAAAGACAGCTTGTGTTTAAATTGAGTGTAAGGCAATTTATGCTTCTAAAGTCATGGTCAGCATTTTTGTACTGTGCTGTAAACTTGTTCTGTGCCTAGTCACATTATTTTATAGCGTTTTCATAGCGTTATCAAATCTGGTGGCGCTGTGTTAGTTTCCTGACTCCCATGTCACATGGTCTGTGATTGTAACCTGTAATACCGGTTTAATTCGTCACAGCCAGCACTCCGGTTGTAAAGTAGAAGCAGGCGAGATTTCCAGCGAAAAACACCTCCCCCTTCTTCAGGTGTGAGGGTCTTCTGCTCAGAATGAAACGCTAAAATGTAATGTAGGCTCTGAATGGGTTCTGACTTGCTTTAACAAAATATGTTTACAAATCCTTTCACCTGGCATTTTCGTAGTTAGAAATTATGGAACGCTCTGTTAAAAGCAAGGGAGTTTTTATGTCCGTTGCAGTTCTTTTGCAACATGAATATAATTATATCGTTATTAATTTCTTGAGATACGCGATTCCATATTATATTCCCTTTTAATCAAATTCTAAAAGTATGCTTGTTGACTCCGGTATCGCGTTAGTTAAAGACTTCGATGCTTAAAATGTTTAGGAGAAATGGAATACTGGTGTGTATGTTTTCTTTAAAGTACCGAGACCAGCCATATACTGTATGTTTAAGTTCCAAAATTAATATCGTTTATGGACTTCACACGCGTTGCAGTATGCTCCTATTCTTTTTATGCTCAGGCACTAAGTAAAAGGAGATGCTTCATATTGCTTGACTAATTTTAAAAACTAAGTTAGAAATGCAGACGCTCCCTCGGTGCGCTGCTCTGGTGCGCCGGCTCTTACACAGTGCCTGTCTGCCGTAAGCGTTACAATATACATACCCAACACTGCTTGTACCCATCTGTCATGCAAATAAAACACCTTGAATTGAATTGAATTGAGGGGAGAGGGGGGAATACTAAAGGCAATACTGGCTCAATACCCTCGATGGGCTTTGACGTGCTAATGCGTTGGTTTAACAGTCCGGGTGTGGCAGGCTTCCAATGTCAACTCGACTCGATTGGAAGACAATGAACGTATTTTGTGATATTTAGAAATATAAATTTGTTTGGTGCGAGTGAGGTTTTATTTAATCTCTGACCAAGGGAAACGTTTCATTTTTTCAAAGAAATGTTTGTTAAAAAATAAAGTCATAGTTCTATGGGATTCAATCACAGACCATGTGACAAGGGAGTCAGGAAACTACTCTAACACACAGCGCCACCGGATTTAATAACGCAATAAAAACGCTATAAAATAATGTGACTAGGCACAGAAAAAGTTTACAGCACAGTACAATAATAAATGCTGACCATGACTTTAGAAGCATAAATTACCTTACACTCAATTTAAACACAAGCTGTCTTTCTGTATGAACCTCTAAGCTGGTTCATACAGAAAATGTAGAAATGCATTAGCCTGATTATGATTAAAAAACACATAATTAAACACGCGTTTGCGATTTAAATCAGAACACGATTTAAATCAATATAAATGTTTATATTGTAACGCATACTGTCCAGCCTCCATTTCTCTATAAAAATTTACTCTGTTGCACACACACACACAATAGAAGGAGGAACCGCTGTCAGAAGGGAAGATATGTTCAAAATATCGCAAATATCGTTCATGTTGCGATATTTTGAAATATAAAAGTCAATTTATTGTCCATAATATCGCTATTCTATTTTTTCGAAGAAATGTTTGTTAAAAGAAAAGTCCGGCACCAGCTGGATTCGATCACACAACCTCCCAGTTGCTAGTCACGCACCTAGACCAGTCGGCTAGAAGACAGCTCGCATGAACAGGCAGGCGAAAAAGCCCTACACAGCCCTGTCGCAGCACACGAATACCGTTATTAAATTCTTTAGATACGCGATTCCATATTATATTCCCTTTTAATCAAATTCTAAAAGTATGCTTGTTGACTCCGGTATCATGTTAGTTAAAGACTTCAAAGCTTAAAATGTTTAGGGAGAAATGGAATACTGGTGTGTATTTTTTTCTTTAAAGTACCAAGACCAGCTACAGTATATACTGTATGTTTATGTTCCAAAATTAATATCGTTTATGGCCTTCACACGCGTTACAGTATGCTCCTATTCTTTTTATGCTCAGCTACTAAGATTTCCCTTCAGTGGTAAAATTCAATATCTACAACGGGCACAGCAAAGACGTTTTTACTGTAAGTCTTTCTACGACAGACCAACGGACCACGAGTGCCCCTGTCGGTCAACCAATCACGTACTGCGGTGCCACGCGTCATCTTGCGTCATACTGAGCGACGTCACCTGCGGTACGTGTCTGTGACGCGCACTTTGAATGGCTGCATCTGTACTGAATGTAAACCTTCCCAGACTGAGCCCCTTTTGATAATTAACAAAGGATACTTCTGACTTGCTCTAATGAATGGATAAATTATTTCTGTAGCACTAAAAAAAAGAGTTGAAGGATAAGAAGAACCACTCTGAACTTCAGTGTTGATGTGCATAGAGTATTAGTGGTCTCTCCGAAGGTCATACACATTTTTCCGATTGCAGGCTGGATCGCAGTTCTAATTTGATTTGTGTATGGTAATAACATCCTTACATGATATACAAGCCAGGTGAAACTTCAGCACAGAACGCTTGGATTCCTACACCAATGGAGGGCTTCTCAAGAAGAGGGTGACACTGAGAAAAATAAGATTTGAACACTAGAGTGCTAAAGTCTATGATTCATCGGAGGCATTAGTCTACTATGTCTAAGTTCCAAGAAAAGTACATTTCTCAGCAACAAATGGGAGGGTAATTCCTTTTGCAAGTTAACTGAAAAAGAAGTATATAAAAATTAAATATATAATAAAAATTACAAAATTACAAATTACAATACAGATTTATCTCAGATAATGCCAGTTACATGATCAAGGCATACAATGGCATTCCTCAAGACTTGTTGCCCACATAGTAGTCCTTACAAGTAATATATGAGAAAATAACTTCTCAAAAGCAGACAAACCTGTTGCACCCATGAAAAAAATTAAACATTGTAAAATTAGAAGTAAAGGCTGTACTGTATCTATAACTCTGCCTCTCAAGCCATGTACATGGTGGGACACTTCTGCTGGAAAATAGCATTCCAAATGCATTTGTATTATTAAGGAAGTGCAAATTGTGCTGAAGATTGTACAAGGCCTGACATCTCAGCTCTATCTGATTGCAACCCATGTTCCAATCCAGTCCAGTTGATCTAATATAGTGGTTTGAGATTTGTGGTCAGAGTCCACAAAACACTCTGAAACATGGTGTAGTACATGCACAACACAACAAACAGATTTTATGTTAAAACTTTCAGTGGAGTTGCTTAGGAAATGACTGCATACTTCAACCTGGGAATATATGGAAAACATATTTAATTCAATTTCCTCCCACCTTTTGCAACAGAACAGGATATTTGATCTAAAACAAGAGTGAAGTTTGGAACTGAATACCATCACATTAGATTCAATTCCAGGTTTTTATGAGGAATGTACAGTAAATTGGATGTAGACAAATACACACTATGCAAAATAAATCTCTTGTGGAATGCATTTGGATGAATTTTGGAATGAATTTAACATCGAAGGCTAGACAGCATTTGTCAGTCATTACCTATTTCATGTATTCTGAACTGTAGGTGAAATTTTTACTTTCCTTATGACCTGCAGTGTTTTTTGCTTTAAACTGTTTTACATAAGATACTGTATGCTTCCAGTATTTAATGATGATCATTTTAATAAATTGTTGCTTTATCTTGAAGTGTCATAGCCATACAACAGCTGTAAACATCACTGTTAATCTAGATGCTTAAGTATCTTGTTGTATTTAAATGACTTAAAAGAGATTATTAGTGTACAGCAATAGGATGTTTGCCTATTAAGTGGCTTTAGAAGTGGCTATATTGACCTACTGATGCTGGAGATGCAAAATATTGAAGAACAAGTCCAGATCCTAGATCTAGAGCTATTAACAAGCAGAAGCAGCTCTCTTAATCACCTGCAACCAGCAAAGAATATCATCCATCACCTGCTGAAGGCAAAACAATAGAAGCATCAAAAGCAATTAAGCATGGAGCAAAAGAGGCATGCAAAAGGACTAGGATTAGGATCTCACTATCAATGACCGGGGTCTGTATCAGCTAAAGCTGATGATATATAATTCCTCTTGCTGCAAGATTAATAACAAAAGCAGCAATAATTCACAGCTTAAAAATCATGTCTACAACAATCTGTAGCTCTGTATAATTGATCATCAAGGAAACAGGTAGAAGTTCCCAAAGGAAGGTAGCCAGTTGCATTTGGAGGAGGCTCCAAGCATTCAGGGTTCAACACATCTGAATCTACAAAGCAACAAAAGAATCTTAAAGAATCATTGCATTAAATAACACCAGTTGTCAGAACAGGGATTTTAAAGCCTTGAAAGAAGGGGCAGTGCCTTTTTCTTCTGCCTAGACCCATCAGGATGGGCATCATCAAGTAAAGTGCACTAGTAATCGATAGCCACTGCTCTCCAAACTTCACCATGACCTTGCTCATGACTACCCAGATGTTACTGACCAATGAAGATTTGTATGAAGCAGATGATTCAGAGCCCATCATGAATATCATATTCAGAATAGAGATAGAAGAGGATACTTGAGGGAGGCCTGCTTAGCATGGTCACTGTAGATATCGTATGTGACCACCCAAAGAATAAAACTTGTTCTTAGACACCTCTAAGGGCTCTAATTACTGGAGAAAACATCTGGCTGCCACTGGGTCTGCAGCTATAAGCAGAACGGGAAAGCCTGAAATATATACTTAAAGTCAAATATACTGTATACAAAATATGCAAAAAGGAACCACTGTTTGTTCCTTTTCCATTTCATACATTAAGAAACACTATCTTATAATATCAATTTAATTCCTTTTTATAGAGATGTATCTACCAACATTCCACAAGTAGGCACATGTATAGTTTTCATATTATCATTACAAAGTTACAGATATGATTTAGTTTCCCTCTTTTTTCTCTTTTATTAAATACTCCAGGTTGTATAAAAGGCAGTCTGGAGTAAATGGGAAGGTTGTGAATGAGGACTTTTATGGAAAGGGTTCTGACAACATTTGTAATAGGAATGGAACACTGACCCACACAGGAACAAAAGTGCAAAATACAAAGATGAAGAGAAGTAATATTTGAACATAGTCTGAACCCTTGCCTAAAAAAGGGTAGCTTTAAGAAGAGCATTCCATACAGTGACACTGAATGTGGATCAATAAAGGGAATAGGTCACATACTCACACCAGTTGAACGTTTTCCAGAAGCCAATTAACCTACATTACCAGTATGTTTTATACTGTGCGAGGAAACTGGAGCACCTGAGGAAACCATGTTAAAAAACTTACCAACTCCACACAGACAGCACCACAGAATTGAACCTGAACCTGGGCACCGCAAGGCTGCACTGCTAATCCATGCAGAACTTAGGTGCCTATCTTGAGCAATACAACAAAGATTCACATTTAAGACATGCTTCTGATATGAAAATCTTTAGCTCCTCTCTGAATACTTTACCTTAATTACTTTGCTGTGATTTTCTGTATTTATAACTGCAGGCTGCTTTTTTAATCCATGCTACAGTAAAGAGTGTTTTTGGCTACTCAGTGTTAGCTGAAGCAGATCATGTAACTAGAATAAAAATAATTTGATACTTGGACTGTCCTTTTCAGGCTATCGAGTATTCATATATGGTACTATCTAAAGAAACTGCTCCAGGGGAGACATTTCTGCTTTATTGTTATGTGTCACAAGACAAGTACTTCTGGATGCAACAGCTCTCTAGTAAATTTATCAGAAGTTTTCAAAAGTTTACAATGTTCCTAGTATTATCTTGGTGTATTTGTTTATATATACAGAAATGAATAAATAACAGTCTCTGAGAAAAGTGTCTCTTCTTGACCATGAAGAAACCATGAAGAGGCTGCCGACCCACTTAAATTTTAAAACAAACAGCCAGTAACACTTAATCACTGTTTTACTGTAAGAATTGAAAGTGTCAACTTGGATACTGTGTAAGTCTTAACAAAGTACAAACATTGTGTGAATGAAAACTTTTAATTCAAAGAAATTCTAAATATAGAAAATGTGCTTTATACATATCAATTAATATACAATGTTATGCAGTATGAATTATAATTTAACAGTTTAATCTATAATCCTTTACAATAAGTGATAAACATATTGGTTTAATCTCTCTTTATGTTATGTAGAAAGAACCATCTTTTCTGTTTGCCTTGCTCATTAAATGTTGATTACCACAGTGTTACTAGTAATTGCTTATTGTCATATTAAATCATATTATCATGTTTCATGTCTATTCTAGTTGTTTAATATTTCTGCCTTAATGGTGGCTAAACAAGAAGTCTCACAGTATATGATGCATTGTGTTTAAATAATAATGAAAGAGTTATTACTGTGTGCAACCTGTTAAAAATGAGTTTCATTCCTGGACACAATAACCAAGCTATAAATTGTTTATGTTCTTGCATTTCTTATTGGGTTTTAATTATAAATATAAAATGATTTAGCTAAAGTTTTTATCACTCTGTATTACTCACTGAGGCTTAGTCAAGCCTAAGACACTACACTTGTCCTAGACTATAAATAACCAATAATTAGATATCAATCCATAATTAGTTATGTTGGGGAGCTGCAATATACAGTATGTATAATCTTTTTTAAAATGTGAGTGTAATGGAAAACATTTATTTGTGTTCAGGGGAGACATTTAAAACAGTTAACTTGTTTTTCAAATGAATTGTCATTTCAAACTCCTGCATTCAATGACTCCATCAAACATTGTAAAAGGAACATTTTCACAACCAGTGAAGGTGTGTGTTATGAATGAGCCGTGCATCTCCTATATACTTTTCAGCCATTCTGTATAATTAAATAATAACCAATAAGCCTAATGTAATTATTTTATTGGACAAGGAAGAACTGAGCCTCTTTAGTCCTCATTCCTTACTGTACATGTACTGTATAAGCTTACTCCTGTCTTGTCTTGTATTCAAATACCAAAAGCCCAAAACTGTGTTTTTTATGCTTTCTATTTGAAACCTTTGAACATATATATATATATTTCTAGCAATTAAAATTATTTGACTCAATTTCACCTTCTTTGTTTTATGAGTGTTTAGAACAGTGTATGATAAATAATATTTATTTATTTTCCTTTATACATTGGTGACACCAAATGTGTTTCATTTCAAAAGGATGGAATTTGTAACTTATAACCTACTACTGTATACAGTAATCTTCTATTACAGTAGTAAATTCACAACAGAGCAGAAAAGAGTTAAAATTTACTGTTACTGGATATTTTAAGGAGCATTAACAATGGATTAATGTTTTCAGTTACACCTAATTATCATTTATCTGGTTAGAGTTTGTTTTAAACACACTCCCAATATGACTTCCACTTATTGAAGTGTAGTAAAATACTACTTACAGTATCTAGCAAAAACATACAGTAAATCTGTAAAATATTGCTGATGAAATCCTTAATAACCACCAGGATTCCTGAAGAGACAAAATTTAATTTCTTGAACAGTTCCATCATGGGGGTCTTGTTATTGGACAAGGTTTTCTCAGCTTGACATTAAATAACAGCTTTTGTAGTTTGCAAATTTACAGTATTATTGATGAGATCCTCTTTGCAATACAGTAGTTCTGCTCTTAGCACAGTTGGCCTGCTGTGTGCAAAGCATTGCATGGTCTTGCAGTACATACTGTATAGTATTTCAGAGGTTTTGTGCTTCAATATACCTAATATGGGGTCACATAAAAATGATATTTGAAAATATTTTTATCAACAATAAAAGTCTCTTCCTGGAGTCCAAAGATTCTCCCCTCATCTACATCATGGAATGTGGGAAGAGTATCAACAATGTGAATACTGTACAGAAGTATTATTTCAGTCCTGCGACATTTCTTTTACTAGGAAGGCCTGCGTCCTCTATGCATAGTAAATACAGTTATGGCAACCAAGTCCTAAACAGTAGAAGAGGCAGAAGAAGTTATACCACCTACAATATCTTTATGGCTGTTATAGTGGATGAAGATTTAAGCAGACTGAAACTTTGAATTGGCTTTGTCTTAATGCAAATGGATCAGGGTCACATTCCATCAAGATAGGTATGGAAGCTGCTGTACAATGGTTTCACCACAATTAAAGGTATCATCCATCCACATTACATTCTGCAGATGCTCTGGTAAACAGCTAAATACAATGGGAGCAGAATATTGATGACTGGAAGCTCCTAGTCATAATCTGTAATGGAAGTGGCTGTTTCAAGAGTGTCATTAAGCACTTCAGTTAAGGCAAAAGCTGATTTTGACAACAGTAATTATAACTCAGCAAGCATTTTAAGGCTCATTTTAGTGAGGAAACTAGAACAGGTGGTCTCCTCGTCAATCCAAACTGATTAGTTGCATTTGAATGAATCAACATTTGGTGTTTGAGGGACCCAGAAGACAAAACTATGATTGACTGTTCTATAATTTTCTAAACATGCTACCCAATGAAAACTCTTTAGCATAGAAAAAAAATCACTTGGTTTATTTACTGCAATATTTTTGGTGGGGCTAACCTATGGTTTTCACAGGAAATCTCACAATCTCTACAACATTTTTAACACTTAAGTGTAAAGTCAAACATTTTTGACAAAATGGTGGTAGATGAGAAAGCAAAGTTAGATGTCTGCTCATTTCAGTCCTTATGGAGACGAATATGGATTTGTTCAACATAAAGAATGTACTGTTCGTGCTCCACATTGTGAAAGCATCGTTTGTCGATCACCAGTGACCAATGACATTTTCAAACAAACCATGACAAAAACATCAAGGATGAATCTATCAAATGCACCATCACGAGGTGTAGAAATCAAAGCAGCATCTTAAAGTTAATATTTTGAGGTTTTTAGACATTTTCAAATCTCATAAATGGGAGACAGATTACAGAATCGGCCATATTAAACCACAGCTAGTGTTAGGTTTAGGGTTCTCACACAACTTAGACATTTCTTAATCCCATGACAGTATTTTGGGGCAAAAGTGAACTTGATACTTTTCATCCACCATCAAGTGTTCTGTTTTTGGATATATCTGACTGCTTATGTTTTATGGCATATTTCAGGAACTGCATTTCAAAAATGAGTCAAATTAAAAGTGTTATGAAAACACATTACATTGGATCAAATCTCTCAGTTTTGACATATTAAGTGAAAAAACAAGAATAAGTAGAATCAAAATCAGATGGTTCTTGTAACCTTATCTCTAGACTGGCCTGAAAAACATGCTCCTAGAAATCCCATTTTAAAAGCACTGTGCAGCTGAAATAAAAATGTTCTAAAAAAGGTATATAATTGAAGAGTTTTATAAATGAATGTGAATGTTTAAGGACCATATTTTGTGGTTTGACAGACATTTTCAAATCTTGTAAATGCAGTAATTTATGAGATTTAAAAAGACAGATAATAGAATTGCTCAGTTTAAACCCCAGATAAGATTAGGGTTCGGATTCCTAGAATACTTAGACATACTTAACCTCATGGCTGTATTGTGGTGCACAAGTGAACTTTAGGAAGATTCATACTTTTCACTCATATTTATTTTTTTAAATATATTTGGCCACTTATACAGTATATACTTAAAAATTTCAAGAATGGTACTCCAAAACTTATAACCCTAATCCTAGCCCTAGACTGGCCTGAAGAGCATGCTCCTGTAAATACCTTTGTAACACCATTTTACAACTGAATGAAAAATAGCCCTAAAGAAGGTACAATATTGAAGAGGATACATTTTCAAAAGGTTGTATGGATAGATGTGACTGTTAAAGGCCCATATGTTGAGGTCTGAGGGCACTCGTGGTGCATTGGTCGGTAGTGAAAAGATTTAATCATTTAATCTCTTTACTGTGCACATTTTAATCCGCTTAGTATTGAATATTTATATGGAATTTTACCACTAAAGGGAAATTTTAGTAGCTGAGCATAAAAAGAATAGGAGTATAACGCATCTGAAGGTCATAAACAATATTAATTTAGGAACATAAACATATTATGTAAGCTGTATATTGCTGGTATTGGTATTTTAAAGAAAAAATACACACCAGTATTCCATTTCTCCCTAAACATTTTAAGCATCAAAGTCTTACATGTGGTTATTTCGAAATGTTTTTACGTGCTCCTTCTGACCATATTACTGTACGTTTATATACCTTGTGAAAATTGATCATTTTAACCTTTTCTGTGAATACACTCGTTATCGGATTAAACAAAAGCATACTTTTAGAATTGGATTAATAGGGAATACAATATGGATTTGCGTATCTAAATAAATTAATAATGGTATAACTATATTCATATACTGTTGCACAAACATTAGTATAAGACTTTCCATAAATACAGTATGTGTATGGCTGTTTCAGTGGTTGTTACATGACTTGCCTTGGTGGTGTGATAGCTTAAGTGACTGATTTATAACCCTGGGGTCGGGTGTTCAAACCTAGCTGTCGCCATGAGTTTTCTTTTAACAAATAAACATTTCTTTGAAAAACTAAAATAGCAAATATTATTGGCATTATATTGACCTTTTTATATTTCTAAATATCACAACATGTTCGTACTGTATGTACACAACGGTACCGCAGGGTGTAGGGCGCAAATCCACATGAGCCCGAAAGCCCTACATAAATGTTGTGCATTCGCCTGGCGCTGCGCGGTTTTCATCTCCCTCTCTCTGTGGGAGTGCTGGCTGTGCCGAATTAAACCGGTTTCACAGGTATTTTCAAAGTAGAACAGGGCGAGTCTTCCAATGACACTCCACCTTCCCCCACGGACACATGTTTTCTTAGAAAAACAGATTCACAATGCGAAGCTGTGTCAGTCTTCTATGTAAAAAAATCAATTTGAACACCATGTGTGCTGTTTTTAAGACGCTGCTGAGTAAAGTATAGGAATTTTTCTGCTGTCAGCAGTATTGTGTATATAGTTGACCCTTAGCTGAATGAAAACAGAACATAAAGAAGGGGTTTCAGAAGTGAAACAAAGCTTTATTCCCGTGCTTACAGTCTGGGTAATTGGAGGTTACGCTTCCTATGGTGATATACATGTTTTTCGCACAAAGCCGTATTGAGCAGTATTTCTCGCGTTGTGAACATGTGTACACAGCGATCCCCTCGGGTTCCAGTTAGTGCGTAATTACGCATCAATGTAAAAAACCGGAGGTTTAAAAAAAGAGAATTAGTTCACTGATAGTTTTATGGGGAGGCTGTGAACACTTTCACAAGTCGTGGTCTTTAAAATGCATTTGGTTTGAAGGCTTACTGTGTTTCCCTTGCGAAGATATGAGCAAAAGAATATTTGAGCGTGGTCAAAAAAATGGCTTAAAAACAACATAGTGAAGGCTGTGAAAACAGTTCCAATGTACTTTGTACACACAGCAAGTGTTTTCGTAACTCTAGGAGGTTTCGTGAAAAAGCTACAGGCGTGCCGAAATCATTTTCGAACTTCAAGCTAACTTTACCCCAGTGTGGGCACCGCATTGTTATCTCAATCACCAACTAATTTGTTTACACCATGGGAAGACAGGAGAATGTGATTGTACTGTATCTGTACGGAATGTGTGTTGCGTTTTCAAAATTAAAGTGTTTAAAAAGTATAATTAAAAATTAAAAAAACTTGTACCTTACTCAAAGATTCTAAGATGATCACAAGGAAGTGTACTGCATGTCTAATGGTCTAACAAAAACTACAGTATCCTTAAGAGTTGTTAAACCGGTTTTTATTTTTCGGCACAGCCAGCCAGCCGAACCACACAGACACCAGCTAGCCTGCTAGAGCACCAAAATTCACACTCAACCACATCACAGATCACAGATCAGTCCCAGTGTATGAGATATTGCTGTTTGATCTTTGATCTGAGCTTTAATAGAGAGCTTATGTCTATTAATATAACTGTCGAGTGGTATTAAATGCAACTTTTTTGTATAAATGAAACTTTTCTAAAATCTATTTAAAAAATAAAAACGATTACATTCTAATCTTTCCATGTTTGATCCCATGAGAAAGTAATATATGCTCCTGCTTTGCTTAACGATGGTATGAAAAATAAATCTAAATAGTGAGAAAGCTATGCTTAAAGTGAATTAAAGGACTTAGAATGCAAAGATAATGATTTACATTTCATTGTCAGATTGTGAATCAATAAAGACATTTAATTAAACACGCGTTTGTGATTTTAATCAAAATGGGGAAAATGGGGTTAGACTATTAGACATGCAATACACTTCCTCGTGATCATTTTAGAATCGTTGAGTAAGCTGCAAGTTTTTTTAATACATAGCATTCAGAAATACAATCAAGAATAGTTTTGTGGTGTATGCATAGATTAAACTTTTCTAAAATGTATAACAAAATTAAAGACGATTAAAATCTCTAATCTGTAATGTTTCCACGTGTTATGTCATTAGAAAGTACAATAAGTTCCTGCTTTGGTACGGTGGTATTAAAAAAGAAACCTGTACTTAATGATAATTAACAGACTTAGAAGTCAAAGAAAATGATTTATGTTGTTTAATTTTGAACACTAAGTTATGAACACAGACGCAATTGGTGCTTTACAGCCATTGTGCAATACTGAGCTCCTAGCTTCCTCCTTCCCGGTGTTACCTCCCACTCTGACGCAGCGCAGTGGGCGGCATGCTGTTTTCAGAGCCTCTGATTGGGGAAAAAAGAACTGCTGATCTGTTCTATATACCAGGAGGACAACAGAATATAATTTTTTCTATTCGAAACGTGTGTTGTTTTTATGAATTTTTTTATGAAATTCGTGTATTTTAAACGTTTAATTAAGAAGTAAAAACCTTACAGCGTAAACAGAGATTCTAAGCTGATCACGAGGAAGAAAAATCACCAGTTTTTCACATATAAAAAGTGGTTATTAACTATCGAAACCTGTTTTTATAGCTTTTAAAGTTGTGCAATGTCTAAGCAGGAACACATCATTATATCTCATTTTTTATTTATTTTTTAAGAATTAAAAAAATCATTTGCCCAGCCTAATTTTAAAGACCTCTACTTTTCGCAGCCTGTACATAAAACTATATACACAATACTGCTGACAGCAGGAAAATTCCTATACTTTACTCAGCAGCATCTTAAAAACAGCACCCATGGTGTTCAAACCGATTTTTTTTTACACAGAAGACTGACACAGCTTCGCATTGTGAATCTGTTTTTCTAAGAAAACATGTGTCCATGGGGGAAGGTGGAGTGTCATTGGAAGACTCGCCCTATTCTACTTTGAAAATACCTGTGAAACCGGTTTAATTCGGCACAGCCAGCACTCCTGCAGAGAGAGAAAGAGATGAAAACCGTGCAGCACCAGGCGAATGCACAACATTAATGTAGGGCTTTCGGGCTCATGTGGATTTGCGCCCTACACCCTGCGGTACCGTTGTGTACATACAGTACGAACATGTTGTGATATTTAGAAATATAAAAAGGTCAATATAATGCCAATAATGTTTGCTATTTTAGTTTTTCAAAGAAATGTTTATTTGTTAAAAGAAAACTCATGGCGACAGCTAGGTTTGAACACCCAACCTCAGGGTTATAAATCAGTCACTTAAGCTATCACACCACCAAGGCAAGTCATGTAACAACCACTGAAACAGCCATACACATACTGTATTTATGGAAAGTCTTTTACTAATGTTTGTGCAACAGTATATGAATATAGTTATACCATTATTAATTTATTTAGATACACGAATCCATATTATATTCCCTATTAATCCAATTCTAAAAGTATGCTTTTGTTTAATCCGATAACGAGCGTATTCGCAGAAAAGGTTAAAATTATCAATTTTCACAAATTATATAAACGGACAGTAATATGGTCAGAAGGAGCATGTAAAAACATTTCGAAATAACCACATGTAAGTCTTTGATGCTTAAAATGTTTAGGGAGAAATGGAATACTGGTGTGTATTTTTTCTTTAAACTACCAATACCAGCCATATACAGTACAGTTTACATACAGTAATATGTTTATGTTCCTAAATAATATATTTTATGAGCATCTGAAAGGCATGATAAATTGGAGATTCTCAAGACTTACTTTGTATGATTGGAAACTAATGCGTGATCGGATCAACAAAATGCTGTGGTGTTACATTTTGTCAATGAAAAAATAAAGTATTTTAGTTTACAAATACGGTTACAAAGAATGTGGACCAGGGTAATATTTTGAGTTTACAGCTTGTCCAAGGTCATTTATTATTAACACTATTAGTAATATCTTCGGTAAAGACTTTGATGCATAAAATATTTCTGCATAATTTAAATATTTATGATAAAGGTGGTAGGTTGTGTACTTTTGTCCAACTGAGCAATCTTGCTTTCAGAAAATATACCAACTTTTTAATGTATGATGATTAACATGCTGTAATACACAGTTTAAATTTAAAAGTCTAAAGAGTATACAACTTAAATTCTTAATTGAATAAAGATTGTCCCTCAGTAATGATCGGGATTCGAAAACGGCGTTTTCTGGTGACAGCTCAAATGCTGTACAGGAGAGGTTAAGCTTTATTAACTCCTCCTGGAGGTTTTACAAGATGATCCCGGATACTATTAAGTCTTCTAACCCTAACCTTTGCTGCTGCATTTTTCAAAGTCCAGAAATCTATAAATGTTCAAAGGGGTGGTAGCATCCACTTTCAAAAGAGATTATTTTTAAAGAGCAGGTAAGAAAAATCTAAATCCAGCATTTACAGAGTGCTGTAAATAGCATTAAATTTCCAAATCAAGGGTACATTCAACAATTTGTTTCTAAATCCGAAAAAGTCGTATAGACTTTTGCTGATGCAACACTTATTTCAACAGTTTGAAATGCATGGAACTGGGGTTAGGAATAGAGAGTAAGACAAAATGGACTTTTAGAAGCATTATGAACGTGAATTGGGACCATAAATACAGATTTAAGGGTATTTTCCTAGTTTTTGTCAGTTTAATTTTTTATGGTTTTTATTCTTGATTGTATTAGGCGATTGACGATGTGTCACTCTAAAAAGAGCTAAATCAAAACTAACTAGCTGAGTCCATTCTACACCTAAACTCAATGGCGGACTTAGTTTCAATAAAACTCTGCTGGAACTTCAAACCCTAACCCTTGCTGCAGCAGTTTTCAAAGTCCAGTATTCTGTAAAACTTCAATGTGGTGTTAAAATTTAAAAAGAGATTATTTTTAAAGAATAGGTATGAAAACTCTTTTTCCAGCATTGTCAAAGAGCTGTAAATAGCTCTCATTTTCCATTTTAAGACTAATTTCAACATTGTTTTCCTAAGTCCCATGCTGTCATATAGACCATTACTCATGAACAACTGTTTTCAAAGCTTTAAAATGTATGGAGCAAGGGTTAGGGTTAGAGAATCAGAAGAAATGGAACATAGAAACCTTATGGATGTGAATTAGGTCCTTCTAGAAATACAGATTTAGTGGTATTTTCCTAGTTTTTGGCAGTTTAATTTTTTAAATGGTTTTTAATATTTATTGTATTAGGGGTTTCATGATGTGCCACTCTAAAATGCGCTAAATTAAAACTAACACGCTGAGCCCATTCTACACCTGAACTCATTAAATTTGCCCCTCTGAAATACAATGGCAGACTTGGTTTCAACCAAACTCTGCTGGAACTTCTAACCCTAACCCTTTCTGCAGCATTTTTCAAAGTCCAGTATTCTATGAAAGTTCAACATGGTCTTAACATACAATTTCAAAAGAGATTATTTTTAAAGCACAGGTAAGAAAACTCTTATTCCAGCATTGTAAAGAGCTGTAAATAGCACTCATTTTCCATTTTAAGGCTACTTTCAACATTTTTTCCTAAGTCCCATGCTGTCATATAGACCATTGCTCACTTGCAACTGTTTTCAAAGCTTTAAAATTTATTTATTGTATTAAGCGATTGACGATGTGTCACTCTAAAAAGCGCTAAATTAAAACTAACACACTGAGCCCATTCTGCACCTAAACTAATTAATTGTGCCCCTCTGAAACACAATGGTGGACTTGGTTTCAATCAGACTTTGCTGGATCTTCTGACCCCTAATCCTTGATGCTGCATTTATTAGTGTCCACTTTTCTGTAAATATTCTATTAGGTTTCAACATACAGTTTCAAAAGATATTATTTTCAACCACCAGCTAGGAAATCTTTGATTTAGCATGTGCAAAACTATCTAAACCGCATTAATTTTATATTTTAGGTCTGCATTCAACAATTTTTTATCTAACTCCCAAGAAGTTGTATAGGTATGGCTTATGCAACACTGATTTCAAAGGTTTGAAATGTATTTATCTAGGGCTAGAGTTAGAGTCAGACAAAATAAACCTTTAGAAACAGTATTTATGTGAATTATGACCTACTAGAAATACAAATTTAATATCATTTTTCGACTTTTGACATTTTAATTTTTGGGGGTTTTTATGGTTTTTAATCTTTATTGTATTAAGCATTTGACAATGTGCCACTCTAAAAATGGCTAAATTAAAACTAACAGGCTTAGCCCATTCTACTCCTAAAATTAATTAAATTTGCCCCTCTGAAACACAATGGCAGAAAGTAGTTTCAATCAGACTTTGCTAAAACTTTTATCCGCTATGGGTGTTTTTGAGATGTGGAAAGAATTTCTTTCAAAACTTTCCATTTTTTCTGGGGACAGTGATACTTCAATTTCCTGCTTTTTCCAATATCTTTAAGAATTTTCAAAACATTGTATAATCCATGTTGTTGAGTTTGGGGTATACATTTTAGAACTGGTATCAAAATTTTATGCCATTTTTCAGGATTTTCAACTTTTTGGTCCAATGTTTTCTTTTCCGATTAAACCATACAACTGTGATTCCAGTGACATTAATTTTTCAGTGTTTCAGTGGATGGGCGTTGAGGATTTTGAGGTGCTCAGACTTACAGTTTGATACTCAAAGTTCCTGTATCTGTTAAAAACGCACAAGAGGTGACTGAAAGCAATCGCAACATTTTTATTATGACTTGGTTGAAGTCCTTGTCAGTGATACTTGACTGTGTGCGGAAATTGGCATTTTCACTACTTTCAGCATTTGGATCAACATAATGTACAGTAACTTGTGAGCAGGTATTTTCACACATGAAGTCTTTGTCATTCCTGTAGCTGATTGATAACTGAGCACAAGACATGAGATTGGAGTACTTATCAAGGTAAAACAAAGACAAGGATTACACTAAACGGTAAGACGTTTATTTAAATGTCTTAAGTTAAAAACATTATATTTTAATATAATAATTTTAATAATGAAAACGTAAGTTGAATATTTATTGACATAAAATATTCAGTGGCAAACAAATCCATAGCTAACCTTGGCACACTCCTTCAGAAAAAGTTGCCGACCCCTCTTCTAATCAGTCACTGGCCAGAAAACTGCTCTGCTGAGAAAAGACATTAACATACCTGCTCTGAGTTAAACACAATGGATTAGCGAAGAGAAGGTCAAAGAACATGGAGGAGGGTATTCTTTCTTCTGGAAGGTAAAATGACGGACATTAAAGATGCTTAATGCATGTGAAGCATTTCTTTCCACTCTATTGGATATTGTGAGGATATTGCTGTGGATCTCATTTCAGACAGTCTGCTGAAATGAATAACAGTGTTCCTTGACATTCTATAATGGCGTGCTAGTTTGCATACTGTATATCACCAAAATTCAAGGTTCAAGGTCTTCCCAGTTCTTTTTAAACAAATGCCTGTCCTAGGATATGTAAATTAAATACCTTAATACTGCATTATATCCTTGAAATAATTGAAAAGTTTGATTTCATCAATTAAATATGCGAATTCTATGATGATGAAATTCATATTTGGATTTGGAATTTGGAAGACAGAAATATAAATATGATACGTTAACAAGAAAATATTATTAATGAAGGCAAATCTTATTATTATTTTAAAATGTTCTTGTATTCATGGTATTTCCTAGTTAGAGCAATAATCTCAAGGTTATCATGAGCAAGGCTTATATGAAAACATTAATAAGAGCAACGACACTGCACTATGCCACTTGTAGCTCAAGTGATTTTATCTTGTAAGATAACAAAATACTATATCACAGCCTATACAGTATATCTCTAATTCTTACTTTGTTCTTCTATACTCCATATTTTTTCACTTGTGGTTTCGTAACATTAGCATTGTGAATTGTAATAAGTTGGGGAAAAAGTAAAAGCAGCAGTAGCAAAAGCATTGAGGTCCATCAGATCAGCCTAAATGTGCTCTACAGTATTACGGAACATCTACCACTTTCTATCTACCCATTAAAGTATGTATTCACAGTATTACGTTTCAGAGTGGAATTCTATTTTGTACATCTAATTAAAACAGATGTCTTTAAATACACTTCATCTTAAAATGAAAAATGACTACAGAGCCATTGTATATCCACAAAATAGACACTCCAGGGTGTATTTTATTATGGTTCTTTGCCACTTTTCATGTGATTTAAGGCTCCTTGATATACCTTTTCCCCCACAATACATCTGAAATATGGCCAATATCCCACAACAATACACATCTTGCTATGACGAAGTGCTTGGCTATCATTTCAATCTCCATGAATGTTTATCTATTTCATATGTATTAGTTTAATATATTACAGAACATAAAAATCCTGTGCTTGACTGGTTTTATAATCTCCGTAAATAAAAACTTTGCAATGCATTGACTTCATTTACATCACTAAAAAAAAAAATATTCTTGTTTTCATATTTTTTCCTGAGTGTAATGGAGCAACACACCAGCGTTTAAGTTTGGAGATTTATAAGATGGGGCTTCAGCTGGTGATGTTTTTTTTCTTTCTGTTAATAATGTTACAAAATAACACAGGAGATACACAGACCCTAACAGGCCAAACATCTTGTTCCCAGTCATTCCATTGCATTGAGCAGGAACAATGTAACAATAGAGATGCTGACTATTAAGCTGTGAAATGAAACTGAACTGGAAGCACCACACAACTTGTATCCTTGTTTTAAAAGAAAAGGGAGAGTTGTAAATAAACTGAGCTAACAGAATATGAGTTGCTAAACTTCATTCTTAAAATCACGTTCAATACTGATTGCAGAAAGCAGGTTTCTGAGATCTGTGTTGCTCTTTAATGAGCTTCCTTTTCTTTTTAAGCCATAAATACACCACCTCTAGAGAATGAAGCAATCAATTAGTAAAAACTAATAAAACTAATAGCTAATATGAATAAGATTATTTTAAAAATAGTTAAATAATAAATTCACATAAAGAGCCTATTAGTAGAGTTTTAATGGATTGTAAATGGATTGAAAGTACAGTCATCATCATCATCTGCTGTCATCCTCTTCAATAAAAGTTTGCGCAACAAGAAAGATTTCAAATTAGACTTCAAAACTGAATCAGTCCAAGTAATCTGAGTGCTGAAAGATTACTGGACTCTGAGCTAAGAGAGCTAGATGTTTTCCGATTTTTTTCACTGTAAAGCTGCAGCTGAGATGTCCATTGTGAACTACTCAGCAGAATGACTGTAGGTAGAGCTTTTTAATGATGATTATGAACATCTCCTCCAGGAGTCCATGATATACTATGAGCTTCTGTAGGGTTTTTTGATCAAGACTGTCAAAGGGTTTCTGACAGTCCATACAAGTGAGATGTAAGAATGTATTCTACTCTGTCACCTGTTTGACAATGATGCGCAAGGTCTGTCCTATCTTAACCATGCTTGCAGGTCTCTCAAAACGTTTCCTGGCACAGATAAAAGCATGACAAACCTGTAGTCACTGATGTCTCAGAGGTTGCCCTTATCGCGTAGTTTTACCTAATGACCTTCTCTCCATTATCCCAAATAGGGCATAGTAGGTAATTTGCTGAGTCTGGGTCTGATTTATGGCCTCTGGGCAATCCTTTGGTTCCTGGTTATTTTCGATTTTTCAGTTTTAGAATATCCCTATATATTTCTTGTTTGGTGGGTTTGTTGGGCTATGTGTTTGTGGTTATGTGGGTGTTGTGATGGAGGCTGGTACTGTGGTGTGGGTCTATTTAAGATCTCCCTGAAATGTTCTTCTCACCACCTTAGTTGGACCTCTTATTTAGGGAGTGTTTTTCTAAAGATTTCTAAAAATCTTTGTGTGCCTGGACAGCCTATTGCCTGTTACAATGTAGGAATGTATTGGAAAAACCTCTCTGTGGTCAGCCACAAGATGACCTAGTGATCTTTGTGCATAATCAAGTGAGGGAGATGAGCTTATCTTTTGGATAAGGATCTTTCCAGGGACAGTCCAGACCCATTATCAATACTCCCTTATAATGGATGTCCACTGCTAGTGCCTGCATGTCTGGCAGAGGGACATAGGTACATCTAGAGATAATCCTAAATGTCACAGGACCTGGTCAATCAGTCAGAGACCTGCAGGGTGTGGGTACCCACTGCACCTCATGTTTCGTGACCAATTATCAAATGTATTTTCCCCAGTTAAAAATCAGTGCATTACCTCTACTCTGCTGCCCTCCTCTCTCCACTTAACCAGCTTGGCTGACTGGAAACAGAACCACATGCCTGCCACAATTGTTGTCTAAACTTTGGGACTTTGGGACTTCCTGATGCACAAATTAGATGGTGAGCTTGTACGTAAAGATAGAATTCTGCCCAAGGTCTAGCTTGCAGCAGGACCTTGAGACCAGCTAGCTACCACCGTGTGTCTGCTAGATCACTAGAGCAATACGACGGGACCTTTTGTCGACATGTCTGAATAGAGCATTACACAGCAGCAGCCAAATGGACATTGACCTCAAAAATGGCTACCAAAGAACTTTAAGGATAAATTTACAACTTTTCACTTAAGTAAACTGTTCACAGAATAAATAATTAAACTGACCATTATAGTAGGTAGGTAGGTCCCTTTTCAGGCCATAAAGACCCATGGTGAATGGGGTCAAGGACCATTTTTTTTGACTGTCCAACACTGGGGCTCGTAAGCGAGCTAATCAGTCCCAGCAGCGGGTGATTATTAACAAACGCCGCCGCACGAGTTAAACCACCTGCTCACATTCCACCGTGCGGTGCGCAGTGCTACTTATACCATCTTCACCTGCTTCCCGCTGCTCGGTATTGAGTCTACTCCTTGAGAGCTCTACCTGGCGTTTTTTCCCATACCTCGTTTTTTCTGGTTATTAGACTCCCCTTCTGCCTTTTCGACTTTGCACCTCGCCTCTCGCCTCGGACTGTTTGCTACCGGAGATCTCCTTGGATTACGATTTGCCTTTCGCCTTTTGACCACGACCTTGCCTCTCGTTTTTGGATTGTTCGCCTGCCTCATCTATTACCTGTGCCTGCGTCTGCACAGGATCCTTGTATCTTCCCACCAGGGATTCCTAACACCTGCCCATTATGATTCTGTCTAATGTTCAGTTATTGGGAAAGGAAAAATGGAGGAACTGCATACTAACACGCAGTTCTTGCACAAATTTCAAAATTCCTACTGTATGTACTTGTTTTTATGGAGAAGTGGCTAGACAAAATCATAAAGGATGACAGTGTTTAGCCTGAGGGGTCTTCACTACATCAGCTGGACAGAGACAAAATAACAATGGGTAAACATTATAGTGGAGGGGTCTGTCTGCTGATAAATAACTGTTGGTGTCAAAATACAATATGACCATCTGTGAAAGTATGTGTACACTTGACATTGAACTGCTAAGCATCTCTCTCCCTTTTATCTTCCTTGAGACCTCCTTCAACTTTGTTTGCATCCACACTAATGTTCATGTGGAAAAAGCATCTGAAATTATTTTTGAAATCTGGTGCTACATCCCTAGACACTCCTAAATTAATTTTTGGAGAGTGATTTTACCAGTTGCACACTAAAACATAGGCTTTGTACATATTATCAATATGTGAAGAGCTCCACACAGATGAACAGAATTGTCGATCATTTGTCTAGAACAATTCCATATGCTTATTCATCCCTTGCCAGGCCTCCAATGGACAACTCTAATCACAATACAGTGCAGTAGGGTCTTTGGAGGGGTTCAGTGCAGAGAAATGTCATGAACAGCTACATTCATATATAACCAAGTCCACGCCTATACTGCTGCATAATTGGCTACATCATATTGTATATATGTTGAAAAAGCTTAAGAAATTCTCTCTTATATGATAATTAAAGTACTTTACTAATGCAAGGACTTTAAGGTAATTAAAATAACATTGATCATCTAAAATAAACAACATTAATCACAAACATATAGTAATCACATAAAATAAAAAAACATAAATCTATCCTCTGCATCCAGCAAATGTCTGCACTTTCTCAGTCGGTAATGAAAATGGAAATAAAACTGTTAGAGAGCCTGTAAAGTCATCTCCAGCAAGTCATTCCCTGTGTCAGCAAGTTCCTGACACAAAACCAGGTAGGTTCATTACAATACTGTACAAAAACAAGACCACACTGATACTTGTATGCTGGATATTGGGTACCTGGACTGGGGGATGGGAGAAGCTCAATTCAAAAATTAGATTTGTCTCAAGATCCTAGTCTGTCATGCAGCTAATCTAAAAGTTGTGGTTAACAACCTTCAGCTTGGTTTCATTCTGCTATGCTCTTCTTCCAGTCAGGCCCCCATTGGTCAGACCAAATCACAAATAAGCTAATTTGTGAATGTTTAATTTGCAGCTGATGAGACCCCTTCTGTTGTTCTCTAGAAACAGAGAAACAAATAGAAGTTACAGTATGTACAGTAAAAGTTGCAAACAAAGTACAGAATGACTAAAGTGTTGTTTCGATTGCACACAATGGGATGTGTTTAAGGACACATTAAAGGATATTTATAAATGTGCTGATGTGGAATCAGATTACATGTACTGTATGTAGAAAAGGATTATTACCAAAAGCTTTAAGGTTTTTCCCCAATCCCAAACCCTGGGTGACCAAGAGTCTCAAGCATGTACTCCTTAAAAAGAACTTTGTTTCTTCTCCAGAAGACATAGAGCTGAGAAGGGTAGTGCAGAGGAAAGTGAAAAAGGAGATCAGGTGAGCTAAGAATCCGTAAAGTATACCATGGCTATGGGTGAAAAGATACTGTCACGACAGGGCATTACATCCATGGCCAATATTTATATATTACGGAAAACAGGAAATTCTACTTTCAGTTAAGCTCGTTTCATTTACTAAATTACAAACTTAAAATTCAAGCAAAAAGTAATGTATCTTTTTACTGAAGTTTTTATTATCTAATTTAGATTTTATGTTTTTACTCTGTCTTTAAACTTGTCTGTTAGTATCTATGATAAAAAATCCTGGAAGACCAATTCATATTTTGTCACCTGGCATCAGCACCATTGTAGTGTTTGTATGCTAGTTCTAATTTAATTTAATATCCAATTGTAATGTAATATCTTTATTAAAGCACACTACATCAAAACTGACAATGTATATCAGATAATATTCTGATGTTCATGTGTTCCTCATTACCTCATTATGTACGTTAATTGCGTGGGATGTTTGCAATATTTTAAATAAATATTTCATAAAATGTCATGAATCAGAAGTTCATTAGTAATTAATTCATGAAAAAACATTAAATAAGATACTTTATTCTTACTCACAGTGTAATTTTTGTTCCCTTTTACATCACACGAGTGGATAATAACATAAAAATGTGATTTCTTGCACTGGCTGACAACATTGAAGATCTTTGACACTGTAAGGTGTATTTGCAAGCACTGGTTGGAGAAAATGTCTCTGAAGTGTCTTAGGTGCCTCCCCGAGACTTTTTAGTAGAGAAATACCCATCTATATAAAACTAAATATTAGTTGGCACAGATTGTTGTGTGACTGGAGTAACACCAAGTGTTATTCTGTTTGTTTACATTCCCCACGGTAAACAAAAAAATAAGTTTGCTATAACCAATCACAATAGCAGTCCATTATTTTCCTTTATTATCCCAAGCGCAGCCTGGTTTTATCACAGCCTGAATTTATTTAATTGCATGAATATGAGTCTCTTCTCAGCTCCTACTATATCTTCATTTTCTGCTATCAGAATAAGTCTAGCTATAGATCATGTCCTTGTAATGCATTCAGTGCAGACATATTACATGCATATCAAAAGGAAGATAAGATGCAAGGTGAAGATACACCGAGCAAGAGCTGTAGATATGTTGCTGGCTACCTATATTAATAGACATGCTTGTTCTGCAAAACAGACTACAAGGGCAGGGGGAGCATTAAACTACATTTTCAAATGCAGATACAACAAAATCCACAAATTCATAAATATTTCAGGGCTTCTTAGCCAGTAATATTTTTTATTGGTTTAATCATTGTTCAAAATATAACAAAGTGCTGTAATGACTAATGGTAACAATGAAAAAAGTACAGTTAATAAATCTACTACATGAATAGGTGTAAATTAGAGGCAAATGTAAGGACCTCTTAAACACTACTTCATTTCAGGGATGTTAAACAGTTCATTGCACAAATGTATAGCACTGTCTGCAGAAGTATTCATATCGATTTCACCGAAAGCTACAGAAGCCCTTTTTCAATAGTTGTCTCACACGGGACTAGAGTGGCAAGAAAGAAGATTCTAAAGGACATGCAGCAAGAGTCAAACTCAACTACTGGCATACACTGAACAAAGAACCTTTTAAAATTAGATGTTAAGCTTGAATTTACTCAGTTTTAAATTTTAGTGCAATATACGCAACCCACTGTTATTGATAAAATCTCTCTTTTTATGATTTTGTTGCTCTTTCGTGTATCATGAAAAAGAAGCAGGTTGTGTATTTAACAAAAAGATTTGCTTTTTACATGATTCCAGAACATGGATTGTCGTGTTCGTATAAAAATGCAATTGGAAAACAGATCAATGCTGACCATACAGAGTTAAAAAAAAAACTGGTTATGATTTAATCAGTTTCCCCTAGGCAAGGAGCTTGCTGTCTAGGCAAAGTGGATTCATCATAACATTATTTGCCAGGATGGGAATCACGCTGTCATTTATTTGATCATAACTGTATCTTTAAAACATTCATATACTGTACTGTGTATACTGTATACTATATATTATACAGTACTGTATATACTGTACATCATGTAAAAGCAGTCTAAAATGTATTCATGTATTCTGTCAAACATCTATATCAAATGGTATTATTGTGCAAGTTGTATTGATAATTCAGGGCTGTCCAATCCTGGAAAGCTGGTGTGCTTGTAGCTGGTAACTGGATTAGTTGTACCAATTTGTCACCTTCTTCCAGCTCTTCACCTGCTACTCTATAGAGACCAAAAATAAGAACTGCAGACACACTAGCTCTTCAGCAGCCTTGATGCACACCTTTGTTATGGTAACAGGAATTACAGAGAGGTATTTAGAACATTTTTGTTATTAAAGATTAAGTTTCTGTTCCTTTTGTTTAATATCTCAAAGAAATATTCAGTATAATAATATGAAAACTACGTGGTACATAAGGGCACCATAACCATGTGGGCACCATATTAAGACCAAAGCTAAGGCAAGAACTGTGATATGTACAGCATTATATGTCATTTGTACAACATGCATCAATTTAATCCTTTTGATATATAATGTCATCTTTATGTTTCAGTTATGTCTCTTGATTTTATTTAATGTCTTTCTAGTAAAGTTAAACAATACTGGCATTACTGAGGCAGACATGTGTGATCTGTACCTTTTTACATTAAAATATTTAACTATATTTAAAGAGAAGAATGCTTATCTGAGATTCCTTGATGTTATTAATATTCTTAGCTGTCACATCAGGTATATGTATTATTTACCCCCATTGTCTTTCAATGAAATCACTGCATTTGTTTTGGTTGTGTGGCTCAATGCATAAAATATCAACTTACCAAATAAAAAAAAAACTAATCAAAGCCCATCTGTTGAATTCATGTTTAAACTATGCAAATCTGCATTGCATGCTGCTCATTTCATTTTGTGTTCCTAACATAATACTAACATTACATTTGCATCAGCAGTGTGCTTTTAAAAACAAGCATTTAGGGGGGTGGATTTTAAATAGAAACTGCATTTGAATGTAACTTTACATATTTAACAGGATTTTCTCCAATAATATGACGTTCTTAATATTTGGATCATCTCTTATTTTCAGGAATGGATAAGACTCCTCCGTGGGGGGCAAACAGTTGGTATGAATAAGATTATAGTTGTAGCTGAATTTGATTTTAAACTGCTCTCAAACAGTTCCTGCTGAAAATAATACTTGACATCTCCATTGGACTTTTGAAAATATACATTTTGAAATGTGAGGATGATTTGAATCTCAAATCAAATAAAGTTATGAGATGTGATGTTACTGATAATGTCAAAATTAAACTGAAAACCACTGTAACTCTATAGCACACAGATAAACATCTTAATGCATTCTCTCACACACACAAGCACAAATATATTAATCCAAAACAATAACATAACTCTTGCAGTGCGTACCTTTTTGGAGGCTGATTACTCTATGTAGTTTTATAAGTTTTATAAGTTAGTTTTATAATATGTTGTTTGAGAATCTAGGAAAATCTAAAAAAAAGAATAATACTGTAAGTATTGTTTGAGGTGTTTACCTACAGTATCTGCAGATGAGGAGACAAATACATGAAACTGAGTAAAGGGAGTTTTCTGTTGAATTGCCCAGGTTAATTAACTTCATAGTTAATCATTAGGGTCTTCAATGGACATAGAACAGAGCATACAGGGAAAATGAGAAGAAGGAGAATGAAACAAAGAAGACAGAGAGAAGAAGGAACACCATGCTTGTGCCATTTGAGAGAGCCTTGTTCAGATCAATCTTGGAAATCTGATTTTGGCCAAGTAATTTGAACCTTATTTTTAAGAACTCACTGGTTTGTTTATTTTAGGAAATTCTCATTTCCACTATTGTTGAAATCATAAGACTTAAACTCGGATTTCTCTCTCTCTTCTAATCTGTTGAAACATTTTTACCCATTCACTTTCGGGCATCCATGTTGTAGGAGGGGAATTTTAGGTCTGAGTTGTATTCTTTTATTGTTTGTTTAACTTTTTAGCCTAATCAGGCATTGCATAGTGTTTTGGGTTACACGGTTAGCATATTTTGTTTCTGGATTCGAAGAATGTAGGCCACTGAAATGCATAGACTGTTACATACTGTACATTTTAGAGCATAACTGCTGTATGTTTTGTACTGTAATGTTTTGTGTTGTTTACTTGTGTTATTTTTTATTAATATTTATCTAGTTAAAAGGTTGACTTATTTATTACTATTTCATCTAAACTGTTCCAGAGAATATAAAGAACTCCCATGCCATATCTCATGTGCCTCAAATTTTAACTAAAGCTTGGGTTATTTCCTTTTCTGATTTCTATTTTGTCAAAATATATTATATTAATTTACAAAAATTTAATTTTAATAAATATATTAATTTACAAAAATTTAATTTCATACAATATGGTAAATTAAATCATATATTAATACCAATACACTAGTATATGTTCTCAACAATCACTCTATCCTAAATAGATAACTATCCAAGGTCAAACTGTGGATTAGACATTTAAGGCACAAGACAAAGTGTAACTTCCATTACTAGTTATGACTGCAGGAAAAGAGGTTCTGAGGTCGATGAATCAATTCAGCACTACCTAACGTAGCTGTTACTGGTCATGCATCACCCAACCCAAGAAAAAGTCAGGGATAAGGGAAGAATAAATCCATAGTCTTATTTTCTTCTATTTTCAGCATGAAATAAACCTTTACTTGTTCCTTTGCAGTCTGTACTTTGGCATTATTCTGCTGGAAAGTGAGATGACTTTGGCCATACTGTAGTTGTGGCTCACAGAACTTCATTAATACAGCACTTGGTTGTGATACCTCTGCCATGCCCTTCTCCATTATTTTAAAAGACAACATTCCCAACATTCCAGATCCCTTTATACAATTGAGGTATCATCAAAGGGATTTTCATTCTCCATTCAACATTTAGCTCTGTTTACAATGCAGTGGACGTCATCTAAGAAAAAGCAAATTCTCTGTTAATTCTCTGTTACGCCATTTACAGCGAGATATTGCTCCCTGCAGGTGGATATGTCAAAGGCACTGAGTTCAACGTGCACCAATAAACAGTTGGAATCCTGGTATCTCGGCCTGATGAACTCAGCACGATGCAGTCCTAATAGACTTTGATCGCTAATGTTTTCCAAAAATCTTTATGTAATATCACTTGACATACAGGTCACTTGTTGTCTGTCATCTGCTTGGTGTTAATGAATGGCTTTTTTAAATCCGAACACTGTAATGTCAAGTAATACCCGTTTTGGCGGAAGATAGTTATTGTGTTCTTCCAAACCATGTTACTATCGTTTTGTTTTTTATTTTTCATTTAAATGTATCTTTCCTCTTTAAACACTTTGAAATGAAGAGATATTTTCCAGAAGTGTGCCTTTATTATCCTTTATTTCATTAACCTGGTGAATTCTTCTATTTTCCAAACTTCCACTTGGTATTTATTTTTGAATATTCTTGTGTTGTGATTTTCCTTTTCTTCAATTTCCAAGTTTCATTCAGTTACATCCATATATTATTCTTGATTTCATATAAAACATTACCATTTCCCTAATTTTTCCTTTCTTCCTTTGTCATTTTTTTTCAGAAAAACTCTATTTTTTAGAAGAACTTAAATTATTATAATTCTTTCCTCCTCAATCTGTTAGTATTTGAGGATATTACCTCATAATTGAAAAGCTTTTAAGAAAAGCTGTCTTCCTTTTTAATATGTCAGTGTACCCTTAAGAGGTTGAGATAGTACTTTTCAATAAGACACGAAGTGTGTTACTGTAGCTGATCAAATATATGATCAGTCTGTGTTCTGCACTTCATTTTCATTCCGGCAATTTATATTGTAAGATATCAATGGTCTGTCAGTGCAATTATTTTTTACTGTTTTCTAACATAGCAATTCCAAAGCCAACCATCTAATATAAACCCCAATGTTCTCTCAATTTACATCTTTGTCTGTTCTTCTGTCTGAAGATAATACAATTGAGGTTTCCTTGGATACTTGTTAATATTTTCCAGTAACTTGATAAAATAGCTCAGATCATCAGAACACCGGTCTAGTTACACTTTTTTGTTTACTTTCTGCTGGATTGTTTTGAACTCCTGCTACAATTTTGAAACAGAGATTTCCATACTTTTAATTGATTTCTGTAATCTGATCAGCATTTGAACATGTGTAATTTAAAGGCAATTCCTTAAACCTTTCCATGCCTGAATGGAATGTGCATCGTAGTGAAACAATATTCTGTACATAGACTTTGTAAAGTGCATGAAGTAAAAAGTAGTTTTATCTTGGATGCATGTCATGGTGTTTACTTGCATCCTTACAGAGTCCCTTGCGAATATTACATGTGCGTAGGAGTGCCTGGTACTGTATAAGTCAGGTCTGTACAGCCACAGTTCACCAATGAGGGAATTTCACCCCCAGAAGTAGATGCATCATGACCACAATGTAGGAATAGGAGATGTAAAAATATCAAAACAACAATGATATACAGTATCTTGAGAATATTACTCCCAGTGTAGCACTTACATTCAGTTATTATTTTATTGGTTACAATCAGACCTGTTGGTTTACTGCCCTATGAACATTTAACATGTTTAATAAAATATTTCAAAATCCTCTACTACATTTATCACCTAAACATCCATACAGTATGTAATTTAAAAAACTTTTCTTAGCTTCTTCTTTATTGCACCAAGAATTCACCTTGTCTATTCCATCTAAAGGTGAAATCACTGACCATCTCATACTGTAGGTATTGTGGTTTATCATTTTCGTTTTGATCACTTGGTACATATCCCTGAAACACAAACAATGAAGTATTAACACTGACCATCGTAGGGAGAAAACACATTTAAAAAGTCAAGACATAAGAATAAGAAAATATCATCTTGATTGCATAAATTATATATTTATTGCCTTAAACATATTTATCTATTTTTTTTCAATGTACAATATTTTTTAAATATTCGTTTTAGTAAATTAAAACTGCACAGAGTTCACTGTGCACAGAGTCACCCTATCAGCTATGATTTCTGACAAATTAACCAAATTCAGGCAGGGATCCTCACCTCTTAACACCTCTTAATATCGTTTGATATTTATGTGCTGTTGTCTTAGATGCAGATTTCCTGAAATTTATAATGAAAAATAGAGATGTGTTTCTTAGAATATTGTCAAGTGAGAAACAGGCATTTATGTTATATTTATGGCATAATGTACAGCATAGAAAATTTACAGCTATGAAAGTGCACTACCAATAGTAGATCTCACCCAGACTTACCAAGTCTTGGATTTTCTTTTTCAGGAACAATACTAAAAATCACCATGGTAACAGTCATGGGAGAGATAGTTCATCAGTTAACATTGTGTTTTGTCCTGAGTGTTTTGTTCTAGTTTATAGCTTAAATTGCAGAAAATCAGTGTATGAATAATGGTTTTCAGAGTGAAAGTATACAGTAAGTAGGAAGCACAATAAAAAATTATATTGGATAATGTAAGGAAACTCCATTTGTTTGTCATTGTATATTTTATTTTCATATAAATCTTTAGGTAATTGCAGTTCTTGTAAATTTCATTACTGCAAAAACGTCTCATGTGTGCTTTTTACACGCTCAAGTATTTTTGCTTGTATTTAAGAAAGTAAATACAGTACATTAACAAAAAAGTTAACTTATTTACACTAAAATGAAAAGACTCGAAACAAAAAATATACCCAATGAAAGTCAACACGGATTTCATTAATTAATTATGAATTAGGAAAATTTAATAAGTCCATATTGATCAGCTGTAAAGATCCATTCATTTTTTTTAACTTTATCCTCAGAGACTTTGGGTGAGCCACAGGTATGTGATGGGGCTATACTCTGAAAAGGTCACTCGTCCATCACAGGACACACACATTTATTCAGAGGGTAAATTGAAGGCACCAGTTAATCGAAATAGTATGTTTTGCAACTGTGGGACATGACCTCAGTTTCCGGAGAAAATACACTATATTGTAGATGAAGCTTGACAATAGGTTAATCTACAATAGACCCCAGGTTCAAAGGGCGGTTGTGACATTAGTAATAAACAAATGCAAACTCTATACAAAAAGAACAAAGGACCCAAGAAATCTGAGGAGCAGCACTAACTGTCAAGTCACTGTGTCAACCAGCTTTAAAGATTATAATATAATATAAATTATAGTATTAGCTTTAAAGTCTTCACTTTTTTTGAAAGATATAATATGGGGGATAAGAAAACTCCATATGACTCAAAAGGTAAATCCTACAGAGATCAAGTTTAGGTTTGACCTATTTCTTGTGCTGAAGTGACCTGCATTCATACAAGCAGTGGCACATTTGGCTATTGCCTTGTGACTTCATCCACTGCAGAAGTGCATCACTCACCTGGGTGATGCATAGCAGCCATTATGTACCAACAGCCCCATCACAGAAAGAAGTGAGAAATTGTTTAACTAAGGAGGAAATAAAGGAAAGCCAGAACATGTGAGCCAAGCATGAAATTAGCCATGACGCCAGGGTTAAGACCCTTACTGCTGTGCCATGGGACCATTAGATAGATAGATAGATAGATAGATACTTTATTGATCCCGTGAGGTCAATGATGAGGTTAATGATGAGGTCAAAATTCTAACCATTAACCGTGAATGTTAATGACTAAAAACAAAATGTATAAAAGAGCCATACCCGTGTATAGAGCTGTTTAGTTTGCAAAAAGGAGAAAACTGTCATGTTTTGAAAGTTTTTTAATGTTTCATTGTATTTCTATGAGATAGACAAGGTACAGACTGGTGAAAGAGTTTGCTATGACTTGCAAACCATGTCAGGAATTCTTGTTTGTTAGGATCTCTATTTAACACCTCATCCAAAGGCTGACATCTCCTATACTACAGTGCCCTCTGGTTATCATTGTGGAGCATGGGATTTGACATCCAGGTCCAGACCGAAGAATACCACCCACTCATACACCATCATCATTTCACCACTCATCACTGCAACAACCTGGTTTTGGAGGTCACAATCCCAGTACTGAACCAACCCTGGCTTGCTTAGAGAAGAGCTTAGACTGGAAGGTGGGATTGCTGTTGTTAAGGGGATAATAGACAAATCCTACAGTACATTGTTAATGCTGTTGTTTGACTAAACTGATTCCATTCATTGGTGTTCTAGAATTCACATCTTAATGAATGTCGGTTAACCTTAATCCCTCTTTATTATCCTTGCTTTAAATAAAATGTTTTTTTTAAATACTAAATTGCAAGTAATTGTAATTCACTGCTACCATCTTGTGGTAGTTATGTAGAACTCCATGTCTCTTTCCAGTTTCAGTATTTGTTTTTACATTTAGATCTGGCTAATGTAAATTTGGTGAGATTTCTCGGTATCAGGCACTGGTTGTACTGAAAATAAAACATATTATTATGGCGAATTACCACTGTGGATACTGGAACTCCATTTTTCTTGTTAACAAAGTGTTGATTAAATAGACCAAAATGTTTCCAAATCTAATTTTTAGTGTAGTTCTACTGTATATGACATTGATGTACTTCCACTACAGTCTGTCTCCTTCATGTGCTTCCACTAGCGAAGCAGAACTCTTCAGCTGACTCGACTAGTGACATCTCAGTGTTGCTTTTAGACCCCCCAAATCCTAACCACAAAAGGGAGTTTTCAGATATCAAAACCTATAGAAAATATTTAGGACCTGGCGCTACTGAAGAATGTTTTCTTGCTTGTTCTAAATCAAAAATAAATCCACTGGAAAGAGACAGCCGTGAAAACTGATTCTGATTGTCACTGATTATTTTTAGGAGATCACAATGTACTTTATTTTTTGTGAGCCATTCTTGAGTACAGAGTTATCCCACCCACACAAAGCAGAGACTTGGATATATTGCACAATCTGCTAGAGGTTTCTAGTGAAAACCTGGAAAATACTAGTATGTAATGATACCACAGTTATTTTGTGGCCACAACCTTACATAATTAATGTAATAATCAATGTAATTCATGATTACATCCCACTTACACATGAATTCTTCTGAGTATTCTACTAATGTCAAAACTCTGGCTGGCTCCAACACCATACATTCATCACCTCTTTATACAGTATACTTTAACATTCATTTGCACTTTGTTCGACCAGGATCTTGACAGTAGCTTAATCTACAATAGACATGAGGTTCAAAGGGGGATGTGACACTCTAGTAATTTCTCTCCACACAGAGAAATGGGCAAGATTAAGTGTTCAAATGAGCCATGAAAAAGAGAACGCAAGCGGAAACAACATAAAAGAGCATTTAAAACAGACAATGAGAGGTTTTTGACACAGTGGGTTGTGGAAGTATGGAACAAGCTACTCAGTCATGATGTTTTTTTAAGAAACTACCAAATAAGATAGATGGGCCTAATGGCCTTCTGTCATTTGTTGCCTCTCTCATGTTCTTTTGAACCAAAGCTCTGTGATTTTTCTAACTACCTTCCATGAACCACAATCATATTTCACAGGGATAAAAGTGTGCTGATTTACTTTTATCAGTACACAGAACCTTGTTCCACTGTTTCAAGAGGATGAAACTTGCTCTTTTACAAAAGCAAGTCTCTCTGTTAATATCCTCCTTTTGCAGCAAGAGCTTTCTTACTGCCACTCATCTTCAAACCTACCTTTTATGTACTGCTCTTGCTTCTGTTCTCTTTAAAACTTTTGTTTGACTTGTGAATCTCGTCAGTCAGGTACTGTACTTGGCAGTTTCCTGAGGATTTCTATTTAATATCACTACCTTTTTTTCTGTACTTGTACGGCCTAGTGTCATAATATATGTTAATCCTTGTACTTATGCTTCACTCTGCTTTTGTTGTTTCAGCATTATGGAAAAGGACAGAATCTGAAAGACAGTGTTCATTCACAGTATTCAGTCTGTCTCTGTTTAGATTCTTGGAATATATAAAGGCTTATTACCAATTCAGGTTCCTCGAGTATGAATGAATGCTTTTACATTAATATTTTAGCATATCTGTTTTCAAGTACCATTCAAACTGGGTACTTTTCCAAATTTAGCAACAAAACATTTTTGCAGTTAAGGTGAGTATTTAAATCTAAAAAAAATTAAAAGTTAACTGTCAGATTTAAGAAGTTCAGTTTTTCTATCTCTCTTTTACACTTGGTGTCAACATGTGGCTCACAAGTTATGTCATTGTTAACAAATAAATCTCTGAAGTACAACTATTTAAAATGGTGTTCTATTTTTCCAGCTAAATCTAAAGATAATGTGGAACAGTTATCCCATTTAAGATCTGTAATAAGGGAAGGTGATAGCATAAAAGAACAGTTGCTTCAATCAAGACAGTATGTTCGGTATGGCTGCTTCTAAAACAATGGGTGCTGTATTAATTTCCTAGTCACTTCTGTCACACTCTCTGCAGCCAGAGGGCGCTCCTACTCTGTCCTGTCCCTAGTTTCCTGTGTTTTGCTGTCCTTTCGGTGTCTCTCTGTCTGGGGCTATATATTTCCGGGTCAGTCATTCCCCTTCACTCAGCAGTAACGTTTGGATGTCCTGAGACCCGCCTAGCAGCAGGGCCCCACTCCGTCCTCTGCCTGAGGACATTGGTTTCTATACAACTCATGAACTGCTGAGCCCGGACTAACCCCCTTCTGCTGCCTAGGGTCTTTTCCGCTCTCCTGTCATTCCACGGTTCATCCCTTCTGACATCTGTGATAGAATGCTGAGCCATCTCCTGACCCCACGAACAGCACCTTTTATCTTCCTGCAGATTTTTTTTTTTGCTGGGCTTTTTTTTCAGTTCTTCTATTCTAATCGTGGGATGCTACTCCTGACTTCTGTGTCTGTGAGCGGGTCATTCAGTAGGATGCCTTCCTGAAATCCACTTATGAATACCTGGCTTTCCTCGGGTTGTATCTCCTGGCATCCGTGATTGAATGTTGAGCTGGCTCTCCTATCCTCATTGCTGGATATCACACCTGTGAGCAGGCCTTGTGCGTGGCTCTCCTTGGGCTGTTCACTCCAATATCAGTGTGTAGGGGTTTTGTGCATTTACTGGGACAATTATTTAATTGTAGCAGTAAGTCACAAAATGATTCTTTGATGGCTATTAGAAAACCGACCTTGCAGGATAACTCAGCAACGCACACACACGGATACTAATACACAACAATACATTTATTAATACATAAAATGTGCATATAAACATAACAGATCTTAAGAGTGAGGGTTAGCAGAATACAAAAGGTATACATTCAATCATGAAGAGTTACAAACCAAGAGAGACATACATTCAGTATACCATTCATTTAGACCATTTCGTAAATGAACTTGGTTACAACTTCTACACTAGGTACTCAAAAGCAAGTACATCACTCATAGGAATTAAATTGATATTAACTGGGGTTGAGATAACAATTGAATTCTCGAGCTGTAATGCAGAATGTTGAATACTCATCCAATCTGTGTGGATTCCGATCTCCCGCGGACACAAGGGAACAGCGGCAGGCTGTTGCTAAGTCCAATCGGCGTCCTCTGGCCTGGTGCCAGGCAGTGCTGGTTCGGCTGGAGGTGTGGGAGAAGGAGGGAGAGATTTCTGCTGCGACGTGCTAGCAGTGGGCTCTCTGAAGACCGGTTAGTTAGTTCTGGCTTTAAAAGCGAGAGTTTGTGCACATGAAAAGTGACTGCGGGTCTAAGCAAGTCACACTCTTTAGATGGGAAGATAACCGGTTCGTTCCTGATGTTGCGCTAGTCCTGAATCCTGAGATTCAGCTGTCCACAGTTCCGACCGTAGTTCACTCGTTGATCAGGCGAGTGTTCACGGTGGGGTGCTGGCGGTTCACGAGGCTTGCTGCTGGGCTAACCTCGGGTGGATCCTTTGGTGACGCGCTGGCGACCTCTGTTCTCGACTCTTAGAACAAAGGAAAGTCCTGGAATTTGGACACACTGGCCGTTACGTGAATGTCTGAGATGAGTCTGAGAATGTCCTGGAGGAGCCCCTTCTGGGCCTTGTGCTGCCTGTTTTATCTGGAGGAACTACGGTCATTCATTGGTTGAAAGTTTCGCTGGCATTCGAGACCCACGTGGGGTTACCCTGCCCTACCAGTTCCTGATTGGCTGATCAAGGTGGAGGATGAGGAACCATGCTCTCTGACATTAGGGTTGTAAACAACCTTGGATGCGACTCTCCCAAGGAATCTCCCAGACAGTAAGGCGCCAGAGATGACCATTAGGGTGGCTGGTGAATCTCAGCCTTCTGAGCTGTTCCTTTTCAGGAAACTCTATCAGCTAGAAAAACACCTTAAATGTGAACCAAATGGAATGGCCTCTCTGTATCCAGCACCACTGAGATGAGAGACAGAGGGACTGGCAAGGGAGCAGCAGACGTAATTCCTGTATTTTTAATAAGCCTTGCCTTTACAAATAATAGGATGTTGAGCTTTTTTCCTGCTTTCCTATTCTTATTGCTGGATATCACTCCGTTCATCCATGCCTGTGAGCGGGCCTTGTGCCTGGCTCTCCTCGGGTTGTTCACTCTGATATCAGTGATAGAATGGTAAGCTTTTTTCCATTCCTCTATTCTCATTTCTGGATATCACTCCTGACATCCATGCCAGTGAGCGGGTCTAGTGCCTTGCTTTCCTCGGGTTGTCTATTCCGATATCAGTGATAGAATGTCAAAAGTGTTTTGCCCAGTCTGCTGTATTTTTCCTGGGTTTTTGTGTTTTTATTTTTGTTTTTTGCTTGGTGTTTTGATTTTTCACTTCCTGGTTTCCCCTTCTCTCTGGTCCCCCTTTCCCCTGTGTCGTGGAACTTTTGGTTCCCATCTGTTTTGTTTGGTTTGTTATCTTGGTCTCCCAGGTTTCTTTTTGTTGTTTGTGCTTGTTTACATGTGGTTTTTTTTTAAGTCTCTGGAGCTCTACCCCGGCCCTCCCTTCCTCAACCCAATAAAGGTTTCTACCCTGGAGGAGGGGGTAGCTCTCAGCCGTGGACTCCCGGAGGTTTCCTTTCCGTTAAATTAGGTTTTTCCTCCCCCCAGTGCTGTGCAAGTCATTTATTTGTTGGGCGTCAGGAGCCACCCATGAAAGGGGGGGGGGGGGGTGGGGGTACTGTCACGACCTCTGCAGCCAGAGGGCGCTCCTACTCTGTCCTGTCCCTAGTTTCCTGTGCTTTGCTGTCCTTCTGGTGTCTCTCTGTCTGGGGCTATATATTTCCGGGTCACTCATTTCCCTTCGCTCAGCATTGACGTTTGGGTGTCCTGAGACCCGTCTAGCACCAGATCACCGCTCCATCCGTGGCCTGAGGGCATAGGTTTCTATATGGCATTTCCTGAACTACTGAGCCTGGGCTAACGCCCGTCCCGCTGCTACGCATAGGGTCTTTTCTGCTCTCCTGCCATTCCACGGTTCGTCCCTTCCGACATCCGTGACAAGTTATTATTACCTATGTACAGATGCAGCCATTCAAAACAAGCAGGCGATACCGCATTATTTCTCGTATAGTACCTCATAATACCACGTGGTACTGCAAGTAAAATAATAGTATCTGGAATTTCCGAAAGGTGGAGCTAAGAAAGCTCAACCTCTCATGTTTGAGCTGTCGTCATCAAAGTCTTTAACGAAGATATTACTAATAGTATTAATAATGAATGACCTTGGACAAGCTGTAAACTCAAAGTATTGCCCCGGTCCACATTCTTTTTTTCATTGACCGTCTTTGTAAAAGTAACACCACAGCATTTCGCAATCACGCATTTGTTTCCAATCATGCAAAGTACAGTAATTTCTGAGAATCTCCGATTCACCATGCCTTTCACATGCTCATAAAAGAGATTGATTTAGGAATATAAACATATTACTGTATGCAAACTGTACTGTATACAGTATGTATATGTATATTTAATGTCTTTACTGCGCCCGTTTAAGTTTTGAATATTTAGATGGAATTTTACCACTGAAGGGAAATCTTAGTAGCTGAGCATAAAAAGAATAGGAGCATACTGTAACGCGTGTGAAGGCCATAAACGTTATTAATTTTGGAACATAAACATACAGTATATGGCTGGTCTCGGTACTTTAAAGAAAAAATACACACCAGTATTCCATTTCTCCCTACACATTTTAAGCATCGAAGTCTTTAACTAACGTGATACCGGAGTCAACAAGCATACTTTTAGAATTTGATTAAAAGGGAATATAATATGGAATCGCGTATCTAAAGAAATTAATAACGATATAATTATATTCATGTACCGCAACACAAGAATAGTACACGCTGTACGATGTCCGTTGATAATGTTTCTGTAGGGCTTTTTCAACACTCCTCATGTGACCTTGCCAGTGGCGCTGTGGGTTAGGTTCCTGACTTACACATCATACGTTGGGTGTTTGAATTCAGCCAGAGCCATGACTTTTTTTTTAACAAACATTTCATTGAAAAAATAAAATAGGGTTAGTGTTAGGGTTTTTCACTCAAGAAAAGGAGGGGGGGTTGTACTTGCAGTGCATCGGTATAGATGGGAAAGCCAGAGTCGACCGCTACGCCGCCCTCGTGTTTGGGATGCTTATCATTCTCAGTGCATAACAAGGAAGATTAATAAACATAAACATAATCTCATGGTTAAATAGTCAAGTCTAGCCATGTGTGAGTCTAGTCTCACAGAGCTTCAACAACAGATGACAACTTGTGAGTTCGATTAAGAATGAATAAAAGCATTTCATTAATAAGGCGTTTGCATTTGTCTGGGTGCTGACAAAGTAAAAAACAATTACTTTTTGACAATGAAGAACTGTGTGTGTGTCTCTCTCTCTGCTGGCGTTTGTAATCGTTTTTATTTTTAAATACATTTTAACAAAGTAATGTACCATAAAAGTATTGTGAGACATATTTGGGTTAACATGTTCAGTGTTCAGTGTGTGGTAATTTGTTTGGTGTGAGTGAAGTTTTATTTAATCTCTGACCCAGGGAAAAGTGTGGTGTGGACGGCTGAGGAGAGAATGCAGGCTCGCGCTGTGTCCGTTATTCTTTTTTTCTTTTTCTGGTTTGGTCGGATAGTTTTTGTTTTTGTTTTATCAATAAAGTTTGATAATCGGCCAGTGAAAGCTCTGTTGTCCTTCACATGAATGCCTGAAACATTGTACCAAACCCAGGATTTTACAGTATTTTTTCTTTAAAATACCAATAACAGCAACATACAGTCTACATAATATGTTGATGTTCCAAAATTAATATCGTTTATGACCTTTATGACCTTCGTTATCCTCTTCGTTAATGTCTAAGCCGGAACACATCATTATATCTCATTTTTTATTTATTTTTTAAAAAATTAAAAATCGTTTGCCCAGCCTAACAGTATTGTTGTTATTGTTTTTATCCTGTAAACCGCTTTGAGGAGCCACCTTTAAAGGCGCTATATACAATAAAGTTCATTATTATTACTATTGTTAATTTGCTGGACAGAGAGGTGAACATTATTACGCAGAAGACAAAGATAGCGATTTACGTTGCACTGTGCATTGTGCTGCTGTAATAACGTTTTAAATAATTAAAAGTCTAAACAGTATCAGCTTTTTTTATGAGTTGTAATTGAAAAAAGTCAAAAACCACACTCAAAATGCAATTTAGAGCTTTCTGGCAAGAGGAAACACCCAAATTAATAATGTAACATGCCACTGTTTGTGCATGAATAATGTTATACTGCTATTTCCTTAGATACGTGATTCCATGGGTTTTTTTTTTTAATCCCCGGCAGAACCGGGCATCCATAAGAATCAAGTAATAGGTTTATTCCATGCTGAAAAAAAGAAGAAAGAAAACACATTCCATAAGAATCAGCGCTTTTATATAGCGCCTTTAAAGGTGGCTTCTCAAAACACTTTACAGGATAAAAACAACAATAATAATAACAACAACAACAATATTGTATTTCATTGCACTTTGACAGATTGTCCTTAAATCAATTGTTGATTTAGTTTGACAGTAACCCTAACACTAACCCTATTTTATTTTTTCAAAGAAATGTTTGTTAAAAAAAAAAGTCATGGCTCCGGCTGGATTCAAACACCCAACGTATGATGTGTAAGTCAGGAACCTAACCCACAGCGCCACTGGCAAGGTCACATGAGGAGTGTTGAAAAAGCCCTACAGAAACATTATCAACGGACATCGTACAGTGTGTACTATTCTTGTGTTGCGGTACATGAATATAATTATATCGTTATTAATTTCTTTAGATACGCGATTCCATATTATATTCCCTTTTAATCAAATTCTAAAAGTATCCTTGTTGACTCCGGTATCACGTTAGTTAAAGACTTCGATGCTTAAAATGTGTAGGGAGAAATGGAATACTGGTGTGTATTTTTTCTTTAAAGTACCGAGACCAGCCATATACTGTATGTTTATGTTCCAAAATTAATATCGTTTATGGCCTTCACACGCGTTACAGTATGCTCCTATTCTTTTTATGCTCAGCTACTAAGATTTCCCTTCAGTGGTAAAATTCCATATAAATATTCAATACTTAAACGGGCACAGTAAAGACATTTAAATCTTTCTACGACCGACCAACGCACCACGAGTGCCCCTGTCAGTCAACCAATCACGTACCGCGGTATTTTGCGTCATCTCGCGTCACGATGCGCGATGACGTAGCCAATTACCTCCAGTACGTGCCTGTGCCGCGCACTTTGAATGGCTGCATCTGTACTGGGAGATGTTGAAATAGCTTTGCTAAAAGTTTGTGGCTAACATCTCTAAATGCACATTTTAACTCATATATTTTATATACAGTATAAAACGGGTTTTGGAACTCCTATTGCACAAAAACATCCAAAACCCAAATTATCCTGAAACTAGGATCACATCTCCCCCCTTCTCTCAACAATAGACTTGTTTCCTTCTAATCCTCTCTATTCATTTGCAGGTTTTGACTTCACATCTATCTTCACCTCTCTCGACTTCACACCACCTGAGTGTCCACTCTGCTTCTGCTCCTGCCTCTTCTCCCCTCCCAGCTTTTGATCTCCCATGCTTTATCACCTACTGACTTTCCTGTTTCTCACACCCAAAGAAGGCTCCACAGTCGAAACATTGTGCTTCTTTTCTTAATAAACCTTTACTTGTTCCTTTCCAGCCTATGCATGCTGACTCAGCTACCTACTTGAACTACATGATGTCAAAATTGTTGCTACCAAAGTAGAATAGTTGTAATAGTAAAATACTCAAGAGGGTTCTGGTTAAATGTTATAATAAAATGTTATTTATACCAAGGTTGCCATTGTTTTTGAGTGGGCAGTTCAAGAGTTTCAATGGCAGAATTGACTCGACCTCTAACTTTTGATAAAGTGTTTTTTTATTTTATGAATCACTTTTATATTAAAGGCCTAGTATTATTTAAGAAATAAAAACTGGCATTTATATCTGTATTTACAGAAGTACATGAAATACATCCACAATAATTAGAAAAGTCAATTTTTACTGATTCTGTAATATGAGTTCAATACAGCTTATTACTATGAAAACTACAGTACAGTGCTTCAGGTTTAGATGACACCGATGCATGTGATTGAGATACAATTCATTAAAAAAAAACATTTGCCTATGAAAAAAGTGCTCTTCAGAACAATTTTAATTTTTTAAAATTAAGAATGTTTATTGGTTTGGGTCTCAAAACAAAATGATTTCAAAATTGTTGCTGTTGTAGACTAGTAAGTGATAGGTAAAGATTTCAGATACCTTGTAAGGTAGATTTACACTATTAATACCTGTTTCATTGGTTAATGTACAGCAACGTCATGCTGATGAGACTTAAGAGGAATTAAACCTCTTGTCTGTGGCTGTCTAATGTATATAAAGCAGAATTAGAATTATCTTCAGACAGTTCTTCTTTCTAGAGTTTTGTAGCAGGGATATGTACTTAATATTCAGAAATATTATACTGAATACACATAAATTTACAAAAAATCAAGACAAACAGTGAAGATAAATGTGCATCAGGGAGAGTGTATTTATCACACATTTGATTCAAATAACAAATACATAGCAACCGAGCAGAATCAACAAATGATCACACACCCAGAATTCAGATTTTAAAGTTTTGTTATGCTTGAGAAAAGACTTGTAACCTGCATATTGTTAATGCAGTTACATTTTCTAAATTTAATTACGAATGTTTATATAAATTTTATCTGATTTATGACAAACCATTTTTTAAAATAATTACTTGATTTCTTCATTTTACCACAAGATGGCGATCTATGCCATTATAAATAAAAGAAATAAACTGCACATTCCACTCTACATTTCAAGTAAAATTATTTATTGTGTTAACTCAGCTTTCTGTATGCTTCTTAGGTGACTGAAAAAATACACAATGTTATTTCTGAATAAAGACAATGATAATTATTGTAATTATGATAATTCCTTGGATCTGCAGAGCAGTTTTCATTCTGAAGGTTCCCAAAATGCTTTACAGGAGAAAAATTGCTTGCAGTACTCACCTGATTGAAACACAGCAGTTGTTCTGCACCAGCAGATAGGGCAGAGGTCACTGGGGTTTTTTGAGGTCATTGGATTCAACATTCCTACTCTTCTGAACAGTGCCATGGGATCTTTAATGACAAATCAATCAAGACTTCAGTTTGTTGTCTTATCAAGACTTATTTGGGTCCCTGGTCACCATATTAGGATAGTGGTTTATAAATGCTGGTCCAGAGGGTGTCACCTATTTGTGCATGAGCATCACTTATAGAGGCAACTTAGTTTTCCGGGGATGTCTACTGTACTAGTATTGACCAGCTTTGGTTAGTTTCTGAGATCTGATTTAATCAGTCTAGGAGTGAAGCTAAATAATTTCAAAACACAGCAGATTATGCTAATTGCTGTTGCTTGTATAGCAGGTACAGTACATAGTTTGATGGAAATTTTGCATTTTACAATTACTGGAACTTAATGCTCCTGTAGTTAAATATTGTTTTTAGCTTTTTTCAATAGTTATTTTTAATTCATACAATTTTCTTAGTTTCATTACCAGAAATGGGCAGGGTTGACACATAACGTTTTCTCTATTTCTTCAACAGGCACTGTATCTTGGACTATATCATATACATGGACTATAGCACTATACAGTGTTTCCACACCTCACAAACAGTTATATATTGCTGCCGAATATTTTTCCAATTACATGGCAGTTAACAGTTCAAGTAATTTCCATTAGCCTGCATTTGGACTATTCAACAAAACTGATACTGCACTGGCCCACTGTACTTCAATGGTTAGAATATATAATGCTACCCATTCAGGTGGCTTTTGTTTCAGAAATCTGCAATAAATTAATTTCTAGAGGTTTCAATACATTTTATTGACCGCTCTTTGCAAAATATCATATTCTATTTACAACAATTTTAAAAAATGTTTCTCCCAGCAGTGCAGGTAGACAATACATAATGGAAAAACTATGAATTTGTCTGTGGCATTTAATTTCAAGATAATGTATAGTATAATTGTTAATAGAATTCATGGCTCTTTGTTCCTGATCAAAGTCACATGCTAATCAAAATGCCAGAACTGGTATAAATATAATTAAAGCAACCAAAGAATATTTTTAGATGCATCTTTTTTCTTGATTAGTGGTTATAATGCAATTATGGAAATGTACAATTTCCAAAGGTTAATATACTGTTGGTATTTTGAAGCAGTTTCAAATCCATTCGATTCAAGATATAGTTTTCAAGATCTCTCTCAATACAGGACCTCACAACCCTTTTTCTTACAATTTTTGTGAAAGAAGCATTCTAAATAATTTAAACTATATTGCATGTCCAGTCCACTCAATGCAGGACTGTTGTACTTATCTATCACAAGTCAAAGTTGAGAAGCAGATCAAATTTCATATAAATGGGGGATGTTATGTAATGTGAAAAACTGACCGGTGTGAAACTTTGTGGGTTTGAATCCTTTGTGAGATACAGTACTGATATCATACACTTTGTAATGCTGCACAAGGCGTGGGGATGCTACAGGGGATCTTCTCTTGGAGAATCATTACTGCAGCAGTAGGAAGTACAGTAAAGTCTTGACATTGTGAGGATTCCGTGTGGAGAACCGTCATGAATAACCACATTTGCATATAATCAAACCCACCATTATACCGTCGTATAACATACTACAATATATAGTGTGTATTTGTAACCATGTGGGGATACACTACCCCTGACTTCTCCTCGCACAGGTGAGTAGTAGATCCTCACTACCAGCTTGCTGTCCTCCTGGCTTGCAACTACATCTGGTAACCCTCCCATGTTTTTTTTTCTAATTGTTTAGGTAAGAACAGTAAACCTGAAGTAATAAGGGTTTTTAAAAGTTTGTAGTTTTATGTTTAGCAGTGTCACTGTTTCATTGTTTAATGTTTAAGTTTATATTTGTTTTAAGGGTATAAAGAGTGAATTTGGGGCCTATGCGCTGTCAGAGAAGAAAACTGAACTTTGTTAGCTATAGTAAGCTGCTTGTCACGGTTGACATCGCTCCTCCAGAGGGCGCTCCAATCATCTCGTGGTAGTCCTTTAAAATATTACTTATGTTACTTTCTGGTGTGTCTAGTTAAAGTTCACGATTTAAATTTTCTTCCTTCTGCCTTTGGGACTCAGCTTTGTATGATGGCCCGTCTACTACCAGGCTTCAGGGGAAGCCTGAGGGCATAGGCCTGTTATAGTCACCCTGACCTTCTGAGTCCGGAGCATGGAGTGAAGCCCCGTATTCCTTAGCTCCTGTTCTACGTGTGTTGTTGTCCCTGTTTGTCTCCAAATGGATTTCCCGGTAATAGATCTACGGACTGTTTCCCGATACCCATTTGGACCCACTTGGATTTGGTTGCTATAGGATACCTACCCTTAACTACTGCATGGACTCCCCTGTTACCACTGTGAGCACTAATAAACCTTGTGTGTCTTCCCTAAAGTCCGTCTCCAACTCCTTTCCGGATTTGTCACCTCGCATAGGGTCTTAACTACAGGCTTCACGGGAGGCTTACCCGTCAACCGTGACACGCTAGGTTAAAAGTTTCTGTCTGTTGTGAGTTAAGTATAATGCCAAAAATTAGCATGTTGTGTCATGTTTGAATTTGTTGAAGTATAGTAAAAGTTTTTAAAAAGGGAGAATATATCACGATTGAAGTAAGTAGCTAGATCCTCACTTCCAGCTTGCAGTAACCCCAACTTGTAAATACAACAGGAAACCCTCTCATGTTTTTTTTTCTAATTGTTTAGAAAATAAACTTTTAAAATGGAATCCTGTGTGAGTTCCTTCTGTGCGTGCCAGTGACAGATTACCAACAGAGAAGCTGCCAGCACACGGAGGGATTTGTAGGATGCCACCACAGTCAGGTAGCTTAGGGACTTGTGACATTGATGCCATCAGGAAGTCACTCCATGAGTTAGGTGGGAATTGGAGTTCTCAAGCCAACATACAGTAGTGTCTGTAAGTGATCATAGTTCATTTTTATACCCAGCTCCCCTTAAGACAGGGTTACATATGGTTAAAAGATATAAGAAACCCTTCCTTATATGATAATATAAGTACTAATGCACTAGCTTTAGGTTAATTTAAATATCATTGATCAAGTGAAAGAAAAAGCCGTAATCACAAACTTAACAGTTAACAGTTAAAATAAACAACTTGAATCCCTCATCTGGTTCTGTTCTGCACTCCCTATCTCTGTCTCTATAATTAGCAAGCCCCACCTTAATGAAACGGGCAATAAAACTTTCAGTGAGCCTGTAAAGGTCATCTCCAGTCTGTCATTCCCCACATTGCAGACACAGAACTTGGAGTGCTTTTTGTAATATAAAAACTAATCTGTTGTATCGCAGATTTGAAAGTTGTAGTTAACAGCCTTCAACTTTCTTCTCGCTCTGCTCTTCTTCCATCAAAAAATCCATTGGCCAGACTGTATCGCTTTCTGCTTCTGAGAATTTATAATATCTCTGTTTTTATAACACATTTTTATTTTGAAATGACAGCTCTAATTATGTTGTAAGCTAAAGCATTGATGTTGTAAGCTAAAGCATTGACCAAATAAATAAAACAGTAACAATCACTATCATCATCACCATTTGTTCTGATCTATAAATGTTAAAAATGTGGATCCAATTTACATATATAACAATGACATAATACATATTAAATATTAATATGTATTTATATATATAAGTATTCCACTCCTCTCCAGGATCTTGGACTGTACCGTTGCCCCCAGCCTTTTCCCTAGCAGCTTCTTCTCCCCCACTGCACCCTATGAAAGGGGGGCACTGTCTTCTAGCTTTTCTTCCTGTTTGCACCACATGGCATAATATTGGGAGCTGTGTTCCCCCCTTTCTCCCTATATCTCCAGTCCCCCCCCCCCTTATCATTCCCAAGTGAATAGCACACTCCTGTTACATAATGGCAAATAAACCCCCTGCCTTGTGAAACAGCATACAGTTCCTGCTTCTTTCCTTGTCTGTGTCGCTGTCCTCCCTTGAACCAGGTTTGGGACTGATTAGCCACAATACATTTACATCAAGAGTTTGTGGGAAGAGTTTGCACTGAGCACTTACTATTTCAGTGAGAGGGGTGAGCCTGTTTAGTCGAGCAAAGCAGATGTGAATTAATTGGTCGAGCCTTCATACAATTCACAACTTTGACGGCAGAGTCTAACAGATTTTAAATCCTCAGGCATTTTCTTGACTGCCAAGGCCTCGCGGTGGATGCGATATATATTTATATCTGGAGCAAGCTCTCTAATTCGTGCAACTACACCACTGTGTCTGCCTGTCATCGTTCTAGCACCGTCTGTAAACTCCAACGCATTTTTTCCAGTCGATGCCATTCTCTTCGAAAAATTCATTCAGAAGCTGAAATATGTTCTCTCCTGTAGTTCTTGTTGATAGCGGCTTACAGAACAGAAAGCCCTAATGGGACATGCCCTCAAACTTATATGTAACGTAAACAAGCAAATTGGCCAAATCAACGACATCTACAGACTCATCTAATTGCAGTGAAAAGCATCTGTTCATCTTAATGTTCTCTATCAGCATACTTTTGACATCATCTGCCATATTAATAATTGTACAAGTGACTGTGTCATTTGAAAGGGCAGCAGGTCGATCTGTTTAGCAGCTTTTTCTCCATACACATAATACGCGTCAGCTCTTTTGCAAACGGTAAACAAAGTTCTTCACCAATAGTGTGGGGCTTAACTGCTTTAGCTATCCGCAAGCTTGCATTTTTTGCCATTTTAACCTAGAACAGTCCTTAAATATTTTTCTATCTATCATGCTTTCCAGTGCTTACAAGATGGACAGCGTTCCAAAATCACGCATATTCTCCTACCTCCATATTTGCTAAAGATAACTATTTTAATACAATTAATATACAATATAATTGGTCACTTAGGTTAATAGCACGCATTCCTGTACAATGGCACTGTATACTGTATACATACTGTAGTAGCCCTTGTGTCCACTCAAGTATTAGTGCGTGCTGTATCGACATAGCTAAGTATGTAGGCTGCTTATTTGACACATAAACTATTTTTATTAAAATAGAAAATATGAAAACCTGTCCAGTGCACGCAACAAATTTCCAGGGTCATCTGGCGTACCACAGTTTGAGAACCACTGCACTAGAGAAATGATCTCTTCAATACAAAAATAGGGGTTGGACCAGAGTAAATGGAAGCAAGAAATGCCTGAGGATATTGTCTACATAGAATACATTGAGCCATAGCTTGGGAATTACCTTAAGAGCAACCAACAAAACAAAATGTTATTTTGTAACTGGATATAACATTCCCTTTAAAAATAAAATTTCACCCAACTGGCCAATCACAAAAAGAAATAGTACGTTTCTAAATAGATTCAAGATTCAACCAACTGCCAAGTCATAAAGCGAAATTCTATATTTTCAGAAAGAGTCTCTTTGTCCTATTTTGTGAGCTGATGAGGTCTGTTCTGTAATATATGAACAATAAGACTTAATGAAGCAGGAGATCCAGCTGGTACCAACCACCTCAGGTAGCTAAGTGTTGCATGACAAAGTGAGACCTGCTTAATGGAGTGAGAAGGTCATTACTACAAGGCAATCCTGTTCACTTCAGTACATTTTATTGTACTTGCAACGGCTGTCCAACAAAAATAACCAATAGTCATAAATAGTCATCATTTGCTATGACTCCTTGCTACCATATAGAGATATTTCACATGAGTTCAGAAATGAGTCCATTTATAAAGTAGTCCCACCTTGTGCCCTGTGCTTCCAAAATGACCTCTAGATTGCTGTAACCTTTACCGGAAATAAACATCTTTCTAATAATTAATGGATACTTCTAGGAATTATTACATTGATAGTAATAAAAAGTACATTGACTTTTAACACAAGTTTTTTTAATGTAGTTTTTTTTAGTTCTGTAATAAAGAATTATAGGTTTGAGCCTTGGTCATGTCAGTATCTGTGCCAGATACTCCCATGGCAACAGCACACAATTTGATTAGTGTCGTTGAGATTAGTTAGCCAGGGATCTCTTGGTTCCTACTTAAAAAGCAACCTCTGCACCTTCCTTTGGGCCTACAAGCTCATGGGGTGTCAGTGAGGGATCTGCTTCTCTTCAAATTATCACTGAACCTCCTGTACATCACTGCAGGGTTTGTTGCGTGTCTCAATGGAGTAACGTGCTAACACTTCCTCTGCCGTGTGTGTTATAGGCTGTAACTGTATATAAAAAGACATCATGAGAATTCTACACTGATAGTATGATAGGCAATTCTACATTTAAACCTGTAATGTACTAACTCACTTTGTGAGACATACATGTTGTAATCAGTCTGGAAGGTGAAAAGGTGCTTAGAATGACCTTTGCAGGGAAAGAGCGTAGGAGTGTATTGCTACACAATAGGTGAGAAGGACTAGTAATCAACTAGCGAATGTGTCAGTCCTTTGAATTATGCCAAATCTTGTGTTGCTTCTATGCTGGGAAAGATGTTCATTTTGATAAATGTGTTGTTCACAAGGAATACTCAAGTTAAAACTTCATTTGTTCAGCACGAATCACAGCAGATGACTGGCAAGGCTATGTAGGGACAATGTTGCATATTCAGTCGCATTGCAGTATTATCCCTGGGCAAACAATCTGCCATACCTGGTAGACTTCAAAAGCACTGTCTTTTTTAATCATAATTTCACAAAAGATTTTCTAGAATTCCATAAAAATAGTGACTCTTTTTGAAACTGTCATGTTCTATTCCATGTTTATATGAAAATCAAATGTTATACTGTAGGTTAGAATAATTTATGATACATGCTAATTTCACTGATGCATTAAAGAGTTACCAACACATTAAATTGCTCTTTATCACTTTCTATTCTGGTAATCTATTCATTCCTGTATATTAAAATGGATGGTAAAACCAACATGAAGATACAAAAAGGCAACTGTATTACCATTTCTTAACTAAATCTCCCAGAAATACCTTTCTACTTCAGGTACTCATACAGTACTATGTTAAATTTGAAAATAAAATCCCAATACAAAACAGAGCAATAGAAAACCAAAATGAGCCAATTTTGTACTACTTTCTTTGACACCTTTTATTAATGTGCTGTCACAAATGTTTATCTTTCTGACAAAAAAGTTCCATGTTATTTAATGATATCTCTTTCATAGCAAGATCATTTACCAGTATAAAAAGTATATTGACTCAAATACTAAGTACAGTATATACAGTAAGAATTTAAAATGCATGTTTACTGTACATCTAAAACTTTCATTGTTTTTAAAACAGCACAACTATAGTATTTAACAATCCTCATTTAGCATTTATATTAATTCTGTTGTTCAAACAAACTAATTAAAATAGAGAAGAGGTATGAATCAATGGATGAGGAGAACAACAATCTGTGAGTAAGAACGTGGCTGTTAAGAACCAGAACATGACATTTATACAGTATATAGGCTGGGGAAGAGGGTGAAATTAGGGTTTGACCTTTTATCGAACTTTACTACTTCAGTCTATTACAAACCCACAGATTCACACAGTTATCTCCTGTACAGCTCATTTCACCCCAAACATACTAAAAACTCTCCCTTTTTCACAGTTCCTCAGGCTCCAATGACTTTGCAGCGACAACATGGATTACCAAAACAAAGCACTCAAATTGCACTCTTTCTCTATCAACAGAGGATACCCCACTCATGTTATTGACAGGGCCCTCACTGAGCCAAAAACAGCCCCTGGATCACCAACTCAATCACAACCACATTCCTTTCAAAGATTTCTCCAAGCCCATACTGTAGTTTTTCATTTCCCCTCTAACGGCCATGATCACACTTATTCTCAAACAAGGGTTTCTCAACTCCTATTGCAGAAGGACATCCGAAACCAAAAAAAATTTTCCTGAAACTAGGATCACACCTTCCCCCTTCTCTCAACGACAGACTTGTTTCCTTTTAATTTAATATTCATTTGCAGGTTTTTGCTTCACCCCTCTCTTCACCTCTCTCGACTTTGCACCACCTGAGTGCCCACTCTGCCTCCCTCCTGCTCACGCCTCCTCTACACTCCTGGCTTTTGTTCTCCTATGCTATATCAGCCACTGACTTCCCTCTCTATCTCACACCCGAAGAGGGCTCCACACCCGAAACATTGTGTTTCTTTTCTTCTTCTTTCAGCATGGAATAAACCTTTACTTTTTCCTTTGACCTACTTGAACTACTTTTAATACCTTCAACTTGTCTGTTAGAGGACCAGTAGTAACACTTTAAAGATTTTACACTGTTAGAAAAAAAATATCAGAAATCAATGTAGTTAACAACTTGTGTTTTTATATGCAGTTTTTCTAATAGATAATGACCTCCTGAACAGTTAAATGATATTGTATACTTAATTTCATTTTCAACAAAATATTGTACATCCATCATTCATGGGAAACCAGATCCTATCCTGGCAAGCAAGGGGCACATTATAATATCCTTCTTGTGGTATAGTAACTACAGTCTATAAGAACAATATTCTAGATGAAGTCTGAAATAAAGAATGAAATAACTTTCATGTTACACCTAATACCCAAGCATTTTTTTATTGCTTCCTCTAGTTGTCTCAATGAGGACAAACATACTGTATAAAGGACATACAAAAGTTACATAAACACTCAGATCCCTTTCATGCATAGCTTCCTGCAGCTCAGAATGCTGTACTTAACTGTAGATAGTGAGATTTAGTCTTTATTTCATGAAGAAGTCTCAACAAGAGAGTGAATCCTGTGTGGAGCTAACTGTGTGTCTGTGTGACTTTAAAATTTTGTTTTGAAACCGGTAAGAAGCTTAGTAACCCAGTGGGTTACATAGGAAAAATATATAAAAGTTAGCAAGAGCTAGACTCTTGTTTGGTTTGTGGTGACTGGTTTTAGTTTTTTTTCCATCACTATATAAAATAAAGAGTACAAGTTTTGTAACTTGCTGCTATCCATTACCTTACAGTTAACATCCATTTTAAAAAGTCCTTCTTCTGTGACATTATCACTTGTATAGTTATTTCTTGAACACTAATTACTGTATCTCTCAGTGATTATCCAGATCATAACATATAACAATCTATAATTATTCCTGAAGAATGACTTTCATTCCAATCTCTTGTTATTCCTCAAAAATACCTGGAATTAATTGCTACAAAAGTAAATCTTTTTTTAATCCATTTAGAAAGATATTCTAATTGAGAACATACTTTTCATTGTGATGAATTCCTAGAGACCAATTTATATGGCCGTGTTGGGGACAGTGCAGGTGTTACTATTGTAATCCCTCCTCTTAAGAGCGCTCTGGCTCTTTCACATTTTAGTTGATTTTGTGCACCTGCCTCCTATCCTGCCCCTTCTTATTTAAGCCAGACGCTTTCACTATTCTGGGCTCAGCATTGGAAAATGGACGCCAGGAAGCCCACCTACCAGCGGGTCCAGGAGTGACCCAACAGCATAGGCTTCACCACAGTGTCCTGACCATGTGGGTCCGGGGCTTGGAGCGTCTGGCCTCATTAACATGTTTTTATTCCCCGTCCCTGCATCGGATCCCATTCAGATTTTTAACCTTGTCTTGTTTTTGTCTCGGATGGATCACCCAGTTCTGGACTTTTGGACTTCTCCCTGGATTATTCCCTGGACTCCTCTGGACTTGTTTGCCATGACCACGTCCACCCAAGCACCAGTTCACTGTCGTCACGCCCCCGTTTGTCAACCTGCCCAGTTTCTCGTCATCTCCTCCCCATTGTCTGTTTCCACTTACTTCCAGATTATACCATCTGCATAGGGTCCTGACCTACAGTACGCATCGTTACAGCAGTTATATTGAATGGAAGTACACAACACAAATGCAAACATAAGCCTTACTATAATTACCTTATTCCCTTGTCAAGGTCAAATAGTAAATAGGACGTGTGGAGAAATGGAAAAGGATACCACTAGCACTTCCTTGACGCACACAGACAGAGAAGAATTGTATGTAGCACAACGTACAGTATGCTTGTATTACTAACATAATAATAACATTAAATTAACGTGTTTTTAATTGCCTAATTATTATTAACCAGTACAATGTGTTATCTTCTTGTAAGTATTTTATTTCTATCTGCATTAATGTTGCAACATCTCCACCATTAAGAATCCATGTTTTGTCTTGTTTGTCTTTGTTGACCTGTTGTTAGGTGCTAGTACTAGTAAAGCTATAGTGTGACCGATTGGTTTTGATGTGCGTTTCGAGAATTTACTTTTTCAATTTGAAACCAGATGAGAATTTGTACATACAGTTCTTGTTTCCGTTTACTCTTTATCCTTTCCCACATTGTACTGTACATCCAGTTACCTCTGTGGCTCTTCATTATTTTTATACAGATATACAGTACAACTGCTTGTTTTGTCCATTTTTATCAATTCTGTGCAGTGAAAATGAAGCCTCACATTTATTTATTAAATTTATTTATTCACAGTTATTTTTTGGTATAGTATTTGGGAGTTTAGTCTGTTCTTAGCAATAACTGGAGCTACCAGATACAATCAAAATCTAAACAGGAACACATTAACCACATACAATATATGTTTACAATAGCCAGTAATGCAGACAGATCCGTCACAGCTTTGTAAATCTGTATATTCTATTTCATGTTTATGTTGCATTAAAACATATTTTTTAATAATTTCACAAAGTATTTTAGTATTAGATTTCTAATAAGCCAACAAATTACTGAGATGGCACTGTCTACAATAATAAACACATGCAGAATGTGTGTGAATTTTATCCATTTCAATTTTTAACAGCAGATTTATATAATAAGGTACAAGAATCTCACAATGGTTGTTTCAAAGCCAGATAAAGCAACATAATCTTTTTTACAGGACTATTTATCTGGTGACACTGTTCAGAGATTTCTACAGTAAAAATACAATTACCAGAGCAGGAGGACATTGCTTATGGAAAAGCTGTTCTGCTATGTAAAAATAACTGTTATTCAGTAAATTCTGACCATTCAGAGACTTAGAGGAGGTTTATATTGTAGGTGTTCTCATCGTTTGCCATGTTTTTTTTTGTCTGTCTACCTGTCAGTCAAGTGGAGATCACTCACCCACTTGTCAGTTGGTCATCGGTACACACCTAAAGACTAGCAAGAAGCCTCTCAGTACACTACAGTACTGCAGGTTTACCATCAATAGTAATAATAATGTATTTTATTCTTTTAATTTTTATGGAAGGCAAATAAAACCATTCCAGGTCCTGTCTTCATAAAACTTTCTGCATCTTTTTTATTTGTTGAATCTCAGATTTTTATCCAAGGTACAGTAGTAAACATATTGGAGAAGCCCTGGAAAAGAAATTGTCATCTTAGGTGTGTTACAACTTAAAAAATAGATTTTTAAAGAAAGAATACAATATGTGTTTATTGTTTTTTTTCTGTTTTTGTTTTGTGTTCTAAGGCATATAGAAAATCTGAAGACTTGAGCCCCAAAGGGTTAGCTTCAATTCAAACCCTAATCCAGGCCTCTACTACTGTATCTATATTTTCCAAGATAATGTGACATGTTTAAGGGCACATCCTTCCAGGCGGAAATAACCTCTGGAGGGCTGGGGTCTGGTAAAGAGATGCTGAAAGATTTTGCTTTAAAAACATAAATTGGGCTCCAAAACAGAGGAGGCTATTCAACATCTCTAGCCCATTTGGAAGCATGTTTGTGAGTCTGCAGAAAAGATGATATAATCACCTTTCTTACATGTAGTTTACATTTTTGAAAAATGAGAGGGTCTGTAGTTAATTAAATCAACATTGCAAGAGGCAAATATAAGAAATCATACAGTACAAATTTAATTTGTGGTAAAAGCAGGTTGTGTGATTCCTAAGCAACACGGCTATCGGTAATGTTTAGCGGGCAAGCAGTTTGAAGATTTCAAAATATAAAGCAGGTTCTTTGGTGAATGAGTTCTAATTTCTAAGTCTGCAATTGAGGAATTTAAGTTTTAAAAAGAACCTTAGTGTATGCAGCAGTGTATGCTGCATCAAGCCATCACTCCAGGAGAATCTTTGTAATATATTGTATACAATAACCATTCTGAAGCAGTGACACATTGTGAAAATAGGATCTGGGCAATTGTCTTAAAATTCCATAACCTTCTATGGTAAAGATAAATTTTGGTGATGATCTGTGCTTTAGATGCAAGAACTAATGCAGAAAACTGCATTTGACATCGCATCTCTCCTTGTGTTTTGTGTCTGCACAGACCAGGGGCTGCCTGTGTGTACATAAGCAGATGTACTGAGTGTGCAGGTTAATGAGAAGTAAATGCCTTGCTTGTGACCTTGCTCTAAGCTCTCCTGAGGAGACTGACAAGCAGGACTGCAGATATACTGTAGAGATTCTGCTTTGTTTGTCTGATTACATTTTAGGAGTGATAAGATTAATTATATTTATCATACACCTTAAGTTGTATTTAATTATCTGGAATTGGCATTTTGCTTTTGAACTCAACTAAATGTCAGTGTTGAATTCAAAATGTGAGTATATATATGTATCAATCATTTGGGATGGGGTGGTCAAGTGATTTGTAGAAGACAAAGTTATAAGTAATAATTCATAATAATAAAGTATTTATTGTTTAATCATTTTATGAAACATATTTTAAATAGTAAAATTAACATTAACATTAAAACATAATCCAAATCCCTAAGTAAATAGAAATATATACATACAAATGTACAGTATATGCACGTACCAAAACGTGTACTGTATATTTTTAATTCTTCAGATATAAATGTGTACAATATAGATATAACGTTTTAATTTAGCCCTTCTAGACTCAAAGGTTTTAACAAAGCAATACTAAAGACTGTATATTCACAATATGTATTTCAAAGGAGCAGGAAACAAAAGACTAAATCAAGGACTTTATTTTAAACTCTGTCTACAAAAGTTCAGTTGGACTCCAATTATAAATAGATTAAGAATTAAGGAGCCTCTTGTTAAGGTTAATTTAAGTTGTCTTTCAACCAAACTAGTACAATAATCGCACATAGACTGCTTCAAATCAGATTACTGTTCATGTACTGAACTGAACACCTGAACTACGGTTACCACATACAGTACATGACAGCATAAAGTATGTACCAGTGCACTGAACTAACAAATTCTAAATCACTTTTGATCATGAACAATACATATGGTATATTTGTGTAATTCTGTATTTTGAAGTAGTTCGGGTGGGTAGCTACTATGTGCCAGCATGCGTAGGCTGCAAAGGAACAAGTAATAGGGTTATTCCATGCTGAAAAGAGAAGAAAGAAAACAACGTTTTGGCTGTGGAGCCTTCTTTGGCATTGAAACCTCATTTTGATTGATCATAGTACTGCACGATTTTAAAAATAAAGTTGACTACCATTAATAAAATGTTAAATACACATTGAATTTACTAAGGACTGGGTGCAAAACCCTGTTACCACTGAAATAAATTAGTGAATCACATGAGATAATTATCTCAGCTTTGAGCATTGTACAGTTCCTTTATTTGATCAATACAAAAGTAACAATCGTGCTCTGTGGTGAGCAAGCATAAAGCGAGCCAAGGCTTTGATCAGGATCAAGTGCTATAGATGTTGTGTTGATTGTGAATGCTTTGGCAACCCAGTAATTCATCAGTCATGTACTGTATGCCAATAAAGCTTTCTGAATTTGAATAAAGGTACTGTTTGTTGTTTCACTTTCAATGAGACACATGTGGCTCCCCTGGTCACTTGAGTGATTAGAAGGTGAAATTGAGAACTAACACATTAATAATTGCCCTAATTAATAATACAACTTGACCAATCATTATCTCTTTTTTCTTTATTTAGATAAACAATGACACTCTATCAGCTAAGTAAACTTTGTCTGTAAAACAGTTTGTGCCTTCACCATATTACCATCCATACTAATATGAAACCAAAGATTACACCCTCTGCTCCACTCTCAGTACAGTATATCATGAAGTAATTCAGATAAAAATCTAGCTTTCCATACAGATTTTTTAAAATTCTTTCAAAATTAGTAGTGTTCCATATTTTTTTTCCTTTTTACACTTTTTCTATGAGGGATTTTCAGATCTTTTCTCTCCTTACACCAGAGTTATTTTAGTGGAATAAGAACATAAGAAATATAATTTGGCCATCAAGCTCATCTGGCTGCTAGTTTCTAGTTAATAAAAATACATTTAATTTTATAAACCTCCTTTCATAATAAATACCTCAAAGTTTTCTACATTAAAAACTGTCAGAAAACATAAACATAACAGTATTTTGATATACAGGCTAAATACATCATAAAAATCAATGGAATGCAAATCTAAAGGCAATATATAAAATTTCACTCTGAATTCTTGATTTAAAAATTAGCTTTTGTAAGGCGGCATTTTTGACAGTGTGAACAACAGAAATTGACTGAATAGAATGTAACAGCAATGTTCCTAAGATTAAAAAAATCATCTTCAAGGATGTACTTGAGCTAAGTACATGTAACTAAATGTTAAACAAAATAATTTTCTGTTCATTTTAGAACATTTTTAAATACCATCTACTGTACTGTATATTGCTGCTTAGATATTTTTTCAGTTTATATGGAGTACTTTATAAAATGACTTCTAATCACCCTTCTGCTGAAATATCCATTGCATCCAAAAGTTAAATATCAGTTAACATTTATTTAATAACTGTTTAAACAGCCATTTCTGTACTAGGTTGGTTTTCAAGTAAACCTGGGTATCATAAGAGTAAGGGTAATCCGAGAATCTAATCCTGATGTTTTCTGAAAGTTTGTTCCTGATTCCCTTGGTTCATAGTGTTAAAAAGTGACGACTGTTTTCAGCCTAAATGCCTTCTACCTCTGACTACTCTTGTGTCTAGATTGTATTTCACCATAGATCCTTAAGAAGTCAGTTAGGGTGGCTTTATATAAAATGAGCATTCATGATAAATGTTGTTGTTGTTTTTTTTCCTTGTCATTTCTTGTATGTAAATCTGTTACATTTGTTGTAAAAGAGGTCTGCTAATAGAGTTTGACACCAACTGCTGCATAACTGTCTTTACAATTACACACTTATAAAGGAATTGTCACCAGAGGTCAAGACATTTCACAGCATAAACAGAAGCACACTCTTCATTTCTATGCTTGTGAATTATTAATGCATATTCTATTTAAGAAGAAGGAACATTAGCGTATTCAACAGCCTCTTATACAATTGGTTTTCAAAATCCCCAGCTTTTTTCTATATTCTTTCAATTGTGGTTTCCAAACTACGTTGTTACAGAATATGAAAAATAAGACATTCTAGACATCTGAGTAATATGGCAGCTTAATTTGTTACTGTGAAGAAATAAAACCCTCCCAGCTCAATTTCTGACCTTGACCTTGGGACTGTTAAGCTCCTAGTATTTCATCCCTTCCTCACAGGCAAAACAAGAATCCTTTCCATCACTTTAAAAGCATTGTTTTACAATATTGAATCAATTTGCAGTATTACTTTGATCAAACATGCTATACAGTTTCTTTCCATAAATCGTATGTGTAGTTATTAAAAGAACATGTTTTTAAGTTTTCTTTTTGCATGCAATAATTTCTGTTATAAATGATAGATTTTTCTTCAATACCTAATTGATGGGATTGTTTTTCTTTTCTTCAGAAGGTACAGTTAAGATTATTCAAATCAAAGAAAAGATCAATTCTGACAAATCTATTCTAATCACTTTCTAGTATCTCCAGCATCATCAACCATTCTAGATCTTGGTCTGGGTCAGTGTTGAGTCTGCTTGTATTTAGTCATGATCCTAAATATACTTAATATTCCAATACTGATTGACATAAGATAAATAAATAGGTTTTAAGTAACTAAGTCCAAATTTAGACTCCACAGAAAATGTAGTTGATCTAAAACGAGTCCAACTGTACATCCCAAAATCCCAGAACAATGGTGCAAAGACCTCATGAAAGGTTATTTAATTTGATTATTTAAAGTAAATATAGTCAAAGCCAAACTGCACTGAGCTGTTGTACAAATTGCATAATTGTAATGCAATTATGGCCATAATAATGCTTATTATTAGCAATCATTCCTATTGAAGCTGATGAAATCCTTTTGTACATGTAGTGCAGTACAAGGCAGTACAATTCTTTTGTTTATTTACGTGAATAGAGTATTTTATTAATTTCAGCAAATTATAATCCTTAAACATTTAGCTTCATAATCTTCTTCAGAACATGTTCATTATTTCTACTACATTCAATCATGTAAATTAAGAGAGCAAGTTAAATTCTGTAATTTGCTGAAGCATGTCAGGTGAAATTAAATATTAAGCCTGGTTCATGTACTGCCTTCAAATACTGTATGTAATAGTGGCTAACGTGGAATCATCAAATTTATTTGGTAATTGACAGAGTTACAAATAACAGGGGAACACGGTTGGCCTTGCTATTTCTCTTCTATGGATATTGGGGAACTTTTTTGAAAGAATCACAGTGTCAGAACGTTTATTGTTGGTGCAAATTAACCATGATCCTAAAACTCTCTCTAAATGGTTTTGCACAGTTACAATGACATTCTCACTCCATTAACAATTTATTCTACAATGAAGAGTTTTTTCTCCCACACCGCGACCAAAAACAAGAGATCTTGTGTATGATTCTGGGATACATTTGAGGATTCTATTTCCTTCTATTATTCCTTATTGTTTCTTCTATGTTGAAAACACCTCCCAATAATATTTTGAGTATGGATAGTTTAGAATGCACAGTGAATAAAAAATCATGCTGTACATCACAGTACACTTACCACCCCCGCCCCCAAAATGGAGGTCAAGGCCAATGACCTTCTAGAATGGATATACTCTTTAATATTTTGAATTATCTTAGAAAGCATAAACAGCACAGACTTGGTAAGGGTCTTCAATTAAAGAGAAGACCCTGGAGATCATTTGTGAACCTTCATATTTTGAATATGTCTTACTCTCACACTAGAGATAAATATCAAAAAACAAAAACAGGAAAAAATAGCAAACACATTTTATTGTCTTTCTTCAAAAGTCAATATCTCAAGTTTTGGAACACCTAGAATGAAAATTTCTCTTTTCAGGTCTTCTCTAATGTGTCTTCTAACTTGCATACAAAGGTCGAGAGTGATTCAACAAACAATAAAAAAATTGGCATTTTTGTGATGGCTGGTCCTGGAATGATTTTCTCCTCCTTCCTAGAGATGTGAAATAAATAGCAAAAATCAATGCAGTCTAATTTTTTCATTGTGTTTCCCTGTTGTATTGACTCTTGGCTGTGCTAGAGAGCTCACAAATAATGTTTTTGGAGACAAAACTGTTTTTGCACATTTATGAACACTTCTGGTGTGTATTTATGACAGAGTTGACAAGAGGCTACAGTATGTGATCAATCTTCAATTTCTTGATAGAATAAAAACTAAATGGAAAAGACAGGCAATGCAAGGACAGCTAAGAACTCTCCCTTTGCTAAATCCCTCCCTAAAACATCTCTAAATGGTCAGAATTCTATGAATGACAGCTTTTTCTTCCTATTACATCAGGAAGAAAAAGCTGGGGTCCCATTTTTGGTAGCCCGGTCGGTTTGAAAACTTACAGGGCCCATCGGCAGCCATTTCTTTTTGTTTACTATTTTTTCCACATGGATTTACACGGGAAGGTTTTACTCTACAAAAGTCACTTTTTCAAAGGTAAGGGATCTCATGTCTTTTGGTGAATTTTTGCTTTTGAGATCCATTTTGATTGAGAATCAATTATTACTGATGGACTTCTCTAAACCGACCTCTAAATCAAAATGCTAGATATACCTTCAGTAATGATTTGCTTTATGCTTTTGTATCTGGTTACGAAACACTGCTGAAAAGATTAGGTTGTCCTGTTTGTTGTGATGTACAGTATGGTTCGTAGTGTTGTGTTTTGATTTTGCTGGTTCAAATATTTATAATACCCCCATTGTGCAGTTTCTGTCTGAAGTTTTGTTGTCGGCATTATGCTTTGTTTATTATGAAATAGATCTCTGTTGTAAAAAATGATTCTGTTAAAAGGAAAATAGAGATCACTAGCATTTGTGATATTTTGAAAAATTATTTAAAAAATGTTGTTTTTAGTGATGAAAAGTGTAGTATTAGAAGTGAATTGACACTCATTGTAGTCAGAGAGGCCTACAATGGAGTCAATAGGGTTTTAAACACTAAGCCATTTCAATTTTTTTCTGCAATATCCATTTTTATGTTGAATGAACACAACTAAGTTGTTAATTCAGTTTTTTATATTGGGGACAGTTTAGGACACCTTGGATGTGTTCAATAACATTTCTTAGATTATTTTTAGCTGAGAAATTAAGGAACAGACTGATCTTTGGTCCAAACAGGAATACAGTCTCTTTTATATGTCTGTAACCATAGTATACAGTACAGTATGTAATGGTGACATTATAACACAAAGCTGTATCAATTGTAGAACTGTAAATGCCAAATATACATAAATAAACATACACTGATAATTGACATCATGTATATAGATATCAAAATGTATATATTAAGTACAGAATTATATACATAGTAAACATACAGTATATGGAAGACTTACTGTTATGGGTGGCATGGTGGCACAATGCTTTGCACTGGGGCCCTGCATGGAGTTTGTATGACCTCCCTTGTTTTATGTGAATTTCCTCCCACAGTCCAAAAACATTCTGGTAGGTTAATTTTACGGAAAAAAATGGCCCTGGTATGAGTGTGTGTGAGTTTGTCTCTGTGTGTGCCCTGCAAAGGAATGGGGTCCCATCCAGGGTGTATTCTGTCTTGCGCCTGATGCTTTCTGGTGTTCCGGTTCCCCTGTGACCCTGTATTGGATAAAGCAGTAAGAAAGTGAAGTGGATGGATGGACCTACTGTACTGTTATGCTTGGTAAATTAAAAAAGTACAGTGCTCAAAACTATGTACAGTAAAAAGAAGGAACTTAATTTCTTCATTAAGTGACCCTAAATATATTTAACAGCTGAAATATTCTTTTATTAAGATGGATTAAAAAACTTCAGATTTATTTTGTTGGTGCTGCATACCCGATATGATAGTGATCCTTAGGACATATTATATTTGTATTTCCTAGACAAACAAGGTTTCTTTTAACTCATAAACATTCTCTAACTGTCCTATCTTCCTTTGTAACCTTGCTTCCTATAAAAGCCATAAGCCTGGATTATAAGCAAGAGAAAAGCAGATTGATCATGGAACTGAAAGAGTCCAGCGATCAAAGGTGCTATCACCCAGGTGCATACTAGAAGAATTTGGAGGGCACAAGATGAAATGCAGAAGGCAGGGAACAGGCTGCAACAACCTAGAGGTGGTTGGCTCAATCCAAGATAAAGCAGGACTACAATGGGGACAGCTGTTTCACCTCTGGTCCAAAGGCAACAAGAAGAAATGGAAAGAGATAATGGTCATGGAAGGGGAGAGATGGAGGTGAAAGCAGTGTCACGAGGACAACAAGGAATCTGGACTGAATGGGTGAGTGTGGTGAACAGGAAAATCAACTGGAGGTACATGTGGGAAGTCCTACAAACATGCCTCAGCTTCCTGATCAAGATTACATATGACATCTTACCCTGTCCCAAGGATCTCCACCGATGGTATGGGATGGAGGAGGTCCTCAGGAAGTTGGCAGAGGTGCTGTAGACCAAGAGGCAGATGGCAAAGGTAAAAGGTCCTCCATTAGCATAACAGCATGTAGTGTTTGTCAGGCAATGTGAGGAAGTAGGGGAGTGCAGAGGGAGGGTAACATCAAAGATTCTGAAAACAGGAGTTTGAAGGAAAATGGAGGTGGACCTTGGCAGGCAGTTCCAATTCCCTAGGAAATCTGCAGCACATCTTTGCATCCTGATAAAGAGGTGTAGGCGTAAGAGACCACAATCCTATGTGAGGACAGCATGGAAGCTGCATATAAGAGAAAGAGGCTAAGGTACCTGCATCATAATGCAGATAAGGCAGCTGGAGACCCTTTATCCACCCTATGTAGTGTAATTCCAAGGTTTTATGAGTACATCAATGTTACGTCTCCTCAGGGATGTGGGAGTGCCTGGCATAACACTGAAGAGTTGAGTAAAGGATCTAGCAGAAGAGGTGGAAAAGGAAGCTTCTGGCTGTGGCTGAGAAGAAGAAATAGGAGCTGGGGGCCAAAAAGAAAGGTCACAAGAGAGATAATTACAGGCTCTTAGAATCTACATTAGATTTTTTTTTAAAAATACCAAACTCCAAAGCTGACACTTCAACAGTTGTGACCCATTGTCTTCCAATAATTGGTCTGGTGAGAAAGGACAGCAGATAATTCCCTACATGTTTCTGGGGCATGTGGTTCCTATAACAGCTGCCATTTTGTCTTCACCTACTGAATATAAGATGTTATACATAAGCAACTTTTGTTTAAGGTAGGGGTAGTACCCATGGACTGGAGATTTGCTAATGTAGGGCCCATTTTGTGTAGAGTGACAAAAATGAAACAATTAATTGCAGACTAATACAGTAAGTCTGACTTACATTATCTGTAAGGTTTAACAAGAATTCAAACCAGATCATTTATTAGGAAGAAAGGTTTTTGGCATAAATAAAATATTGTAGACTTGCTAAATTAACTTGCTGAAAGTCTTTAAAACAGCAACAATAGTTATGAATGCACAGAGAGGATTTAATACAGTATATTTAGATTTTCAGAAGCATTTTAATTAACTTCCTCAGAAAAGATTAACTTTTACATTACCGGTGGCACACATTCAATATTATTTTACTAAGTCTTCAATAACTGTTTTTGGATCAAGAACTGGTAAATGTATAGTATATACAGTACAATAGAATACAGATAAGATGATTCCAATTATGTACATGTAATCGGTGGAGTACCCCAGGGTACTGAGACCACCACTTCCTAATTTATATGAATTATCTGGATAATATTATAGTTAGTAATCTTCTTACGTTTGCAGACAATACTGAAATAAGAACCTATAAATAAGCAAACCATTTGTAGAAGCAACAAAAAAGTAAAAATAAAAATGGATAACATTCCCAACTGGACAAATGTCTTGCAGATAATATTTAATGTACAGATACAAAATAGGAAAGACTTGACCTTGAAAAGACATTAAAAATGTGGGAAAACAATTAAAACAATAAATTGTGTGATTTGTACACTGAGTTAGTATGTTTTAATCTAGAATTGTGTGTACAATTTTGGTTGCCATGTTAAAAAATATTGCTTCTCTATAATCATTCCAGAGAAAAACAACCAGATACATTTAAAGAGTTAAAGGAATGCCATACACCAAGAGTTTGAAAGAACTATACTTTTTTAGTCTTAAACAGAGAACACAATAAAGGGACCTGATTCATGGATTCAATATTCGCAAAGGCTTTGAAAAAGTTATCCCTTTGGACTTCTTCAGAATAAGTCGTGAAAAACAAACAACAGAACAAAGGTGGAATATATCTAAAAGTGTGTTTAAAATGTAAAATAAGATATACTTCTTATTACAAAGGGTTGTGGAAACAGAACTCGCTACCAAGACATGTTCTTGAAACCAATACCATGCCATCTTTCAAGAAATCTGAGATCCACAGATCAATTACAATAAATAAGATCACTTTATTGGCCATATACAATTTCTTGCATTAGGAATTTGCCTTTTTACATACCCCAGCTTGCACTCCATGGGACACAGACAGGGAGAGAAGCTTGGGGTCAGCCATTATACAGCGCCCCTAGAGCAGTTGGGGTTAAGGGCATTGCTCAGGAGTAGAATTCCTCTACCAGCCATGGGATTTGAACCGGCAACCTTCCAGCCACAGGCACAGATCCTTAGCCATAGTGCCACAGTTCTGCCTGCCAGATGCTAACTACCAAACAGGCTAGATGTGCTAAATGGCCTCCTCTTATTTTTAATCATTCTTATGTTTTTTATTGCTTATTGGTCAAGCTAATTTTATGTTATTTTTTTAATCAGCACCAAGTGACCACAGAAAACTAGAATGAAATCCAATTTGATGCTGTCATTTTGGTCATTGTTGACAGAAAAATAAAATCTGGGCTAATATACAGGATTAATTTATGGGTCTCATGAAGCGAAAGTGAATATTACTGCCACACAGAGAAAAACAATTGGGGTGATTACAATCATTCTCAGTAAGCTGGTGGTCCTCAAACAAGTGTTGATACAGTACGTCAGCAACTTTTAATCAATTACTGTATATCTCTGCTGACTTTCTGTAGTATCTATTATCAAGACAGACAGGTAACAAGTGAAGGGCAATACCGACAATATAACATTTGACATGTTAATACAAGGTTTAACCTACAGTATAGGTCATCTTATGAATTTCGCAATTGTATGCACTAAAATGCCTATTTGTTACTTTGATTTTCCCTTTACGTTTGGTTGCACTATGTGTCAGTATTTTTTTTTTATATGAAGCACAGCTTTGATGCAATCTCTCATTCTTCTTGTTGCTTTGGCGACATTAAACACAAGCCATCCAGACAAGACCATATACAAACCTTTTGAAAACATATGAAACATTTATGCTCTTTTTGTCAAGTGGTTATATGAAGTAAAAGATGGCAAAATATAAATTCACAATTCCTTAACTACTGCATGTCAAGGTGTACATTAACATCAAAGCATACATAGATTGTATCTGTGTATGTTATTCTTCAGCTGTTCTAATTACTTTCATTTCTGTTATCTTGAAATTACAATGCATTCTTATTGTTGTGTTATAAACCGAAAGTACAAACTACCCCTCAAAAATCTCTGCACCAAGTGATTAAGTTCTTTTACCAGAACAAGCATGCAATTCAGAATTAGCATGTAAATATCATACAGCTGTATCTAAATTGTAAATCATAATACAAATATTTAAAAGCTCAATCAAACATTATGATTAGCAATAAAAACTACTCATGTGCAACACATGGCCAATAATTGTACCTTGCAAATACAATAAAATAAATGCCAGCTTGATAGTTTTAGAGAGAAAAAGGAAGAGAAAAGACAATAGTTTTCAAATGGATGAAAAATTAACTGTGGAAATAAAAAAAATATATTTTGAGAAACATTTCAAAAACCATCAAAAATGGTCACCATTTTGTAAATTGAGAGTATTTTAAAATATAGTAAATTTCTGGAAAACATTTGTAACAGTTGGGACTATTTCATAATGCCATCTTTTTGTTCCAGATGTATCTGCCCTATTCTCACACATATTACTGATGAATCTTTAAGGCCTATAAAATTGTTCTCTCAGCCTATGATTTGAAACAAAATTCACCTTATGAAAGTATTTGTTCTGCCATAATTCGATATGAAACACTAAAATTGACTGCATTTATTTTCTACAGAATGAAGGGAATTTTTTTCAGGTCTTTCCTAAATTAGTTCTGGTGATTTTAGCCCAGTGGCACTCACTGACGTATTCGTCACAGGTATTCAACTCAGTGAACAAGAAAGACAGTACAGAACATGACAGTTGCACTCATAGGGACACTACAGAACAGATCTTAGCTCTGAAATACGTTAGAATTTCAGGTAATACAACACCCATTTGCTGTGAAAACATTTTTTTAATCTTCATAACTTTTTGACTTCAGGAAAGTTTTCACATTTCAAGTCTGTACTATTTCTTTAACTGTTTAAAGTCCTTTTGGATCTTACCTTTTAAGTAAAATATTTGTAGATCAATACTAAAACATTTACATTTTATCTTTCAGATACAGTAAAATAGATACTGGTTGCAAATCATAGAACACACGTGATCTCTAATAGAACCCATGTTCTTCAATATAACAATTGAAGAAAAACAGAAATTCCTCAAGAATATAGTCCTTACTAGTTGGAACCGTTTATTCTGGTAGATATGACCTCTCTGATAATGTGTACTGTAAAAATAACTTTAAATCCTATAGCATTCCCCACAATTTTAAGGGGAATATGGTCCAGACAAGGGCTATCATATTGTGTGAACCTGCTGCTTTCTTATACCTCCCTGAGCATTAAGACAATCCTGGTAGCATTGTGACATAAATCCGATAGACCTTTGCATTTACAGCTCGCTCAGCTGTTGGATGCTCCATCATTCTTCCTGTGAAACTGCAGTCACCTAACAAAGGCTGGCCAATTGCAGTTGTCTCCTTTTGATGACATTTTTAAGTGAGTCCCACAGATGGTCTATTGCACTCGGGTTATGAGAAAAATCTGTTCACAGCAAGACTTTGACACTATTTTGGATTAAACTGGCACGTGTATCATAAAGTTGTATATTCAGGCATGTTGACAAAAGTCCAGCTGTATTGCTCTGGTGATCAAACAGTGCACATTGGTAGTTAACTGATCACTGGTTAAGTTTGCACAACAAGTGTGACAGGTACTGTGCATGGCTCTTTTGTCAGTCAGCCATGTTTTTTCAATGGAAAGAGGAGGCAAAGATAGAGGTGATACACCGCTTTTTACCTGGGGAAAATATGGTTGGTGATTGGTCAAGAAGTTATAGGATGGAGGTCCCTGACTGGTTGGTCATTTTGTTGGATGACTGACCATTACTTGTGACTTTTAAGATTATGTCCAGATGTCTATGACTATCTGCTAGATATACAGATGCCAGCAGTGGACATCTGTCTTAAAGAATATTAATTCTGTATCTGGACTGTACAGGAAAAGATCCTTTCCCAAAAGACAAACCCATCTCCCTTACTTTTCCACATGCAAAGTCCACAACGCTGTCCTATGGCTGAGATCACAAAGAAGGGTCTCTTTAGCTACATTCTTATGACAGGCAACAGGCTGTTTGGTCCAGGCACACAAAGATCATCATAAATTTTTAATAATGCTCAATTCTAAGTGAACTAAGAGCCCTCATCCCTACAACATTGCCCTGATGTAAAATGCTTCCAACGTGTTCAGAACAAAATGTTCACCATAATACCTATATCCATATTGTCTATTGTAAGGTCCGTTAAGTTCAAAATGGCATTCCTCAGTTATTAACACACTCCACTTTATCTGTTGTCAGTTCAGATGTACACAGGCACACGAAACATGGTATTTTCATCTCTCAGCTATAAACATGTTACCTTTGAATGGTGTCTGAACATGAGGATCATTTTCTCGAAGGAAATGAGCTACAGTCATTATGATGTTGTATAGGTTATTTCTTTCAACCAAGGAAAGAACATTTGTGTTCCAACTACTATGGATCTGACATTTACAGTATTAATTTGATAATTAGTGAAGGGTTTAGAAATCACATTCCCCCCTTTAATGTCAACTAGTAATGTTTGGAATGTAAAGAGAATGCCCTACCGTAGTTCTCTGTGGTTGGGCTGATGGAGTGGATATTTGCTGAGGTTTCTGTGAATACTCTTTAATTCTCTTACTGAGGCATCAAAAGTTTTATCACAGGTATTAATATCTGATTAGTTAATAGGTTGTGAAGAAGGATTTGTTTGGATGATTGACTGACTGAGAGGTAAGAGAACGTGAGAGACTACTTTGTTAATTGAACTATACAATGTTAATTGAACTTTAAACAAGGATAAATTGGTTTATGTTTGAGGTCTGTTTAGAGATTTTTGAGCAAAGGTTTCAAAAAGGAATTGTACCATTCCACCAACTAATTGTAAGCAACACATCTGAGGTGCAGGTGTTGCAATCAGTTGTACACATTCTGCCCAGATAGCCATGAGACCATAAGGGCTGACATGCATTTTATTTGATAAACTGCCTACTTCATGGATTAAATCTGATAGTCTCTCTTGTATTCTTATCATTCCCAGCCACCAAAAATGGAATTGTTTTATTGGATCATTGAAGTTATACAGACACTGTATACAGTATGTTCTGCTAATTTTCTATACCAATGTACAGATGTAGCCATTCAAAATGCGCAGTAAAACCCCATACCATGGGTTTCCAGGCGCGGGCTACCGCAGTACGTGATTTGCTGGCAAAAATAACAGAAAGGTGGCACTAGTGGTGCATTAGCTGTTAGTGAAACGATGGCTTCTCTTTACTGTGCATCTTTAAATCTGCTTAATATGGAATATTTATATGGAATTTTACAACTAAAGGGAAATTTTGGAAGCTGAGCATAAAAATAAGAGGAGCATAACATCTCTGAAGGTCATAACCGATATTAATTTAGGAATAGAAATATATTATACAAACTGTATATGGCTGGTAGTGGTAGTTTAAATAAAAAATAGTATTCCACTTTCTTCATAAACATTTTATGCATCAAAGTCTTTCACTCGGTCACTTACTGTGGTTATTTTGGAAACATTTTGACATGCTCGTTCTGACTATTAAATTTATATACTTTATAAAAAGCTGTAATGCTTTAACCTTTTGTATGAATACTTGCACTCATTATCGCAGTAAAAAAAGGCATACTTTTTAGAATCTGCTTAATAAGTTATATAATATGGAATCATGTATATAAATAAATTAATAACAATATTAATTTAAGAATCTAAATATAATGTTTTTATGTAGCTCAAAATATTACTGTAGTCCACTTTGTAAACATCTGCATCAATTTGACTCATTCGCTCGTGATTACTTGGAAACATTTTGCTTGTCCTTTTGAACTGTAGCTTAAGCTACCAAGCAGCACGTTAGCACAATGGCTTTGTTGTGAGTCTCCTGGTCTGAAGGCCTGAGTTCAATTCCTGCACAGGGCACATGCTCTCCTTTAACAAATAAACCTTACTTTAAAAAAACTAAAATAGTAAATACTATGGACAGTTTTTGCAATTTTTTTTACCTTAAAACAAAATCGTATATATTATAATAATAATAATCGAGAATAACAAAACAGTATTAAGAACAGCTGAAACTGAAAAAGATACAAGCAGTTTGAAATTATTAGCTGTTATTAATAAATTCATATTGTTAATATTTATCAGATATGCTACTTTAGTTATTAAAGATGGCGATTTGTGAAACTTTTCACAGCTTTTATTTAAAGAACATCTAGTACTTGGTTGCATTTTTAGAAACCTTAGTTTGAATAAAGTGGATCCCAGGTGTAAGCAACTTCATAACGAGAGAAGGCATTATGCTACATTTTTTATGCATAAGATGAAGTGTTCTGAAGTTTCCCAAAAACATAAAAATGTTACATAATATTGTATGGCACTATGGGCAACTGATTCTTATCATTTTAAAGAAAATTAAAAAATAAGAAACTAATGTGTCCCTGCTACATTGTGTGACAGTTTTCGGGAAAGGGGGTTAGTGGACAGCATCCCTCACAGTGTAGTGCCAAGAGTTTTAAAAGTATAAGAGTGTATTACTGTGATCTTGCAATTACGAAGATTAACACAGTGAGATTACTGAGATGGATAATTTTAGTAAATATGTTGACAAATGGCTGGATTTCCAGTTTCATGAGTCAAGATAAAATTGTATCCATCTGTGAATTAGCTTCCTGACGTTGCCTACTTTTTAATCAGTTTAATGTTTAACATTCTGTAATACATAGTTTTAAATTTATTTAGTTTCTAAACAGTTTAAAACTTAAATTCTGTAATTGGAAAATGATTGTCCCTCAGCATTGACCGGGATTTGAAACCAGGCGTTATCTGGCCACAGCCCAAATGCAGCACATGAGGCGTTAAGCTTTCCCTGGTGGTTATACAAACTATTGCACCCTATTTAAAAAAACCTGAGGTACCTTGTGGTCCATGTACCGCGAATTATTGCAGCATCCCTTGCTCATTTTGAATGGCTGAATCTGTAAGAATAACACCATAGTGAAGTCTAAGGTTCACATAGGTTCAAAATTGTAAAAAGACTTTTTAGTATGTATGGAACTGGTCACAGATAAAATTAATCTAAACAATTTATGTACAATCAATACAATATAACTCTTTCATACAGATAAAGGAGGTCATAAAAACTTCTTCACAGAGGTGTATAACTATTATTTGTTCAATAAAAAATAATTGTCTCTTGTGCTTGGTTTTACAATACAGGAAGTACTGTATACCCATTGTTTATGTCAGGATATGTCAGTTTATAGTATCAACCAAATTTTATCACTGAATAAAAAAATAAAAACATAAAAATAACAGGCATGCATGGAAGTGCATGCACAATATAAGCTAAATTAATTTACCATTTATCTCTCATTTACTTTTGAATTCCTGCATCATGGTCATGGTTGCTTAATGAAACCTCAAGTTGTACTTCTAGAACCAAGCTATTTATAGGAGTTTACATCAGGTGGAAAGTACTTACTCTCACAAATTCACTTTCACTAAAGAACAACTGTTTTGTTTGTTGAAACAGGAGAGTTTATGAAAGCTAGTTAAGCATAGCATCCATCCATTTTCTAACCGCTCCATCCAATTGATTTGCAGTAGAGCCTGTCTTGGAAAACAATGGGCACGAGATGGCATACACTCTGGACAGGATGCCAGTCCATTGTAGAGTACACACAGACAAATAGTCACACTCTTACACAGGGTCAATTTTCACTGAGGCCAAATAATCTACTAGAATCTCTTTAGAGCATCTAGAGAAAGCCCACATGAATATGGGGAGAACATACAAAATCTATACAGGTCCAGAACTGAATCAAGGGCACCCCAGCCCTTCAAAGTAGAAATGCTAACCACTGGACTATTGTGCCACTTTTAAGGTTGTTCTTCTAAATTAATTCAACTAAAATGTAATAAACAACTGATGGAGAAGCAAGATAAGACTAAAAGTGTTTCAGAAAAAACAAAAAATGTGTGATAATTAAGTGATACACTAAATACTAGAAAGAAAGGTAAATGTTTTAACTGTATTACACTTGGCTTTAATCACATGTATAGAAAACGATGCTATGCGTATTGTTAATTTCAGGTTTCAAGTTAACCTACAGGTATACAGTCTTCACAATTCCACATTCAATTAGACTTTTGACAAAAAATATGAAGCACATCCATTTTATTCAAACTTGTCAGAGAAAAGAACAGCTTTACATGTTATGACCTTTTTACAAACTAAAGATAAAAAAATAATGTCTTCCTCTTATTAAAACTATTTTAATTTACAGTATGTTTCACCAAAAGAAAGATTTAACAATGTGTCTTTTGTTTTACCATTTGTTAAAAACTTTTCCACAGACTCAGTAAGCCACCAAAACAGCTGATTTGATACATATTTGTGTTGTTTCATGTTCATATTTGGTTTTTGCTCTTACCAGAGATGGATTGTGCTATTTTCCATGGCTTCTCATTTCCTTCAGACTGATTGAGGGAATCCCAAATCCAGCTTTTCCCACTCAATAAGTCACTGAACTCCAGATGATTTGGAAGGAAGCCCCCCACCTACTGTTCCACCAGTGGCCCTAAATCTCAGGCACCTCATAAGGTGTGCTGACAAAATATTATTTCAGAGTGCCACTTGCTTTCAACTCCCATACCAGCCCAACGCTTTTCAGCACTTTAAGAGTCCCTCTACTGGATGTTCATTTACAAGTTCTGTTCTCCTCCATGTTTCACTTAACATACTCACTTTTTCTCACTAAAGCTCCCGCTTAGAGCTCTTTCAATCTTGACTGGATTTTTCAGATGTCTGAGTTGCTGTCAGCATGGCAAAACAATTTATCACCACTGGGTCTATGGGGTCTTCCCCAATAAAATCTCTCCTTATCTCTCCTTGCCAAAAGCCACAAGTGAAAGTTTTTCAGTGACTTAAACTGAGCTGTGCACATTGTCACTGGGCATACTCCGTCACTTATTTTTTTGACATTTCTGCTTCCATAAAGTCTCTGCGCCATCGTTTTTACTCAGACATCACCTGTCAGTGGAATCAAGGCTGTGGCTCCTGCTCCTGGAGTAATGGAATTCATTTTTATAACAGCTTTCTGTGTCAAAAAGACCTCCAATTTTGCCCTGGAGCTGCATTGTCTATAGGCTTTAGTGTCTTTCAGAGCAAAATAATTAATTGATCATGAATCTCAGATTCCTTTGTTGTGTTTTGCAAACTGTACCCTGTCCTCATCCATCTCTTCTTTGAAGTTCCACTTGCAGCCAAAATCTGTGCCCATATATATAGCCGTCATTCACAGTATTAATGATAGTGCTTTAAATCTCTGTGTATTATGAAGCTTCTCTGTACTCTCTGCTTTTCTATCAGTACTAAATTTTTAATGCATATTTTTTGTTACACAAACCAGTTTGTCAATTCACCTTTTTTTCAGAAATTCAGGACATCCTACACCAGTCCTATACCTTTTCAGATGTCATATTACATGTCTCTTTCTGTACCCTGTGTTCCCTTCTACAGAGCACCACAAATTTCCATAAATATCATTACATACAGTTGTCTCCATATACAGTACAGTATTTTGGAACTTCCCTATTTCTACTACCAATTACAGTATTCTCAGACAACTATCATTCCAACTCACCACACTGTTAGATACAGTGCTCAGTGTATGGATAGAAATGTATTTAAAACTATCTAATTTATTTAATTTATGAGACTTACAATACATGGGCGATTTCACAAAGGTCTGTGGGAAATATATGAAGAGTAATTTAAATCTAATTACAAAATAAAGTTTAACTGAAATAAGGAAATCAAAATTGGAAGTCAGTGGCAATTTCTAAAATTAACTGTGGGTCACCACAATCTCTGTCATACTGCCACAGAAGCCAATCTGACTAACACAGAGATATTTTTCAGATCCGAACCAATGAAAAGGTTGAACATTTAAACAAATGCATTTCATTTTAGCTTAACACTTATAGTACTAGCAACACACAGAACTGCTGTGAACACTGGGGAGGAAACTGTGGAACGTGTACAAAGTGATGATGAGGAATTCACCACTCCAGTGATCTCCAACAACTCTATGGGCAGTTAACTAGAGTCAAGTTATATTTATCTGACCAACGGATGATTTTTTACTGGAAATATAACAGTTGGACAAGTAAAGCAGTTTTTCGTATTAAAGCACTCTACACAGGGGTTGTAGATTACATTGAGAATGAGTGAATCCATTTTCTATCTGCTTCATCAAATACAGAGCTGTGTCAGAGCCTATCCCAGCAAACAAGGACAGGACAGGGTGTATGCATCAGATATTTATTTCCATACAGTTTATTTATTTTAGTTTAGTTTACTTATTGTTTATTTTAAATGTATTAGAAAAACAATCATTTCTCAGAAAAAAACAAAAATGAACAAAAATTTCCCTGGCATACTGTATACATAGTATGATTCCCTAATTATTAGTCATGTTGCCTAACCCCATTATAGAAGTTTAAATTATATTCTTAGCTTTTCATTGCAATGTCAAATGGTTCCAAAGACTTAAGATTTGTTAGCACTTCACCAGCTGCTGACAACATTCTACCCAGCTCAAGCCATCCATCCCTAGCAGCACTCAACACTGTGTGAGGAATCCCAGGCACATTCACCTAATGCACCTAATCACCTACAATATCTGGAACACAGGGCTGAAGCTTATCACTAATGCTCTGCTGATAAGTGATTAAACAATTGGGATCCCCCAGGTATAGTTCTGCATAACATTAAATTATGCAATTTATATTTCCGTAGTTCTACTAAGATAAAAATGCTTTTAAAACATGCTGCATGAAAAAATACTTTGCTTCATTGTCATAACAAATGGTTAAATTTTCCCTTGGGATTCCACAAAGTGTAAAGGACATTAACAGTTTCACCTTCTTCCTTTTTGTATAATCATAACAAAACAAGTTAAAAGACTTGTGCTTTGTACTTGTGAATGAAATGTAATTGTGGTTCAAAACTACAAATACGCAGTTAACTAATGTAAAAATTGATTCATCACCTGGCAACCACGTTGTTGCTTAGAAACAGCACAGTATTATTTCTATAATGGGAGATCTAATAGGGGAGTCTCTTTTCTAAGTCTTTTAAAATAAACCAAACAGACTTACAACCTGGAAGAATGCATTAGATACATACAACCTTGTTTTTCACCGTGTAACCATTGTCAAATATTGGCATGTGAAAAGGGTGATTTTGGGCTCTTTTGGAAGTTCTGATACCAATAAATGAGTTCTAAATAAAATACAAAGGCGACACATGTACAGTAGGTCATCTATATAGACTGCTTTAATTTCACTGGTGAATATGAAGATAAAATCGATGGCTCATTCAAAATGTAACTGACAAACATAAAAAACTGTATTTACAGTACTGTATGGCAGATCTTACACTTTTCAATTAACTTCTGTAATACTCATCACAAAATACTAAACTGGGAAAATCATCTACACGAATTTTTAAAATGTGCAATTATGTAATTAACAAATACATAATTATTGTTTATAATATAGCATTTCCAGTCTTCATTATTTTTCATTTTTATGTATAATTTGATATAATTTGCCGGTAGGTTTTGGCTCCCCTGCAATCCTGCATTGGATAAAGAGGTTAGAATATGGATTGATGGGTGAAATTTGAGAAACTGAAACAGAATCTATAAATGTGCACAATATGAACTTGAACTTTGAACTTGAACTTTATTGCCATACTGTATGTACTGTAACTGGTACAACGTAATTCTAACTTACAGAAAGTCTCTAGATTGTTAAAAAGCATAAAAACACAAAGTGCAGACAGTGCATCAAGACAATATACAAACAAACATTAGACAATGTAAAAGTAAACAAGTAAACAGTTTGAATGTAAACAATGCAGACATGTAAACAATGACTGCAGATGTACAATAAATAAGAAATTACAATGAGGTAGATTGTGTAGGTGTGGTCCGAGGGGCATTGTCAAATGTGTTTGCCAATCGCACTGCTTGTGGATAGAAGCTATTGAGGAATCTAGTTGTAAGTTGCCATATGCTCTTGTATCTCTTGCCTGAGGGCAGTGGGATATGCCTGTTTCTTGATTTGTTTCAGATTTAAATAGAATATTAACTTGTAAAGCAACCGATTTTATATTTTTTTCATCTAATAAAATCCATGTGAGGATTTTGACAGGAGTAATATGCTGTTTTTGTAATAAAATTCAGCCTTCAAGAAAAAAACCTCCAATCCTCCACACATACTACTTTGAGAGTTTATAGACTGTACCAAAGAACAACAAGGCTTTTACATATCGACAGTACAGGTTTACTTTACCTACTATGGACACATTTCCTCATTTGATCAAATCTTACCTTCTATTAGGTCATTCAGATTTTCCTTCAGTAAAAATATTAGTGTTCATACATTTGGAGGTCTTTTGGAGATCTTTTCTGAGTATAGAATCTTATTGGATCATAAGGCCAAAGTCATGCATAAAATATGTCTCAGTCAAATTAAATGGATCCTTTGGGTCCTTTACATTGCCTAAGTGTCTTCTATTCACTACAGAAGCATATTTACCAAATAAGTTCAAATTGAATTTCACATTAATGCTGAGAAAGAGATCTCCAGTTAGGTCAATAGAAAAAGAGAAAGAGGTTAATGATTACTGACACATCCTATACCAGTACATGGTATCTTTGACTAATCTTGCTTAAATTAACTTGATAGTTGGAGATGAAAAAAAAAAAAAACCCTTACTGTGTGCCAGTAACTGCAAAGATAATCTGTATTGGATTGTACAAAAGGTAAAACATTGTGACAGTCAACCAAAGTGAAATAGTATAGTAAGGCAGGACTTCCCTTTTCAGATATTACTATCCCTCCACAGAAAAACCTAGGCTATACTGAAGAAACAAAGGCAGTGAAGGTCACAAGAAAAGGCAAAAGCAGTGGCCCTGATAATATCTTCCATGACTTTCTCAAGCATTCAGGACAGTTTATAGAGAATTAATGCTGATTCAATAATGTAATTAAAATAGAGGTGACACTCAGGAGGGGAGAAAAAGGGAACTTAATAAGCGCCTCTAAAATTGTTGTGGTGAGTTGAAAAATATGTTCAAGGACATTTTGTGAAAGGCTTGCTCACATTTACTAAAAAAGCATTTGTGAAACCTTGAAGCAATGCAAAAGACAGGTACTGTATATTGTATTAAGAGCATCAAGTTAGAGCTCTGTATTTTATATGAAATTGAAAAGTACAACAATCTTTGATCTCTAGAGTTTTATGATGTCATGAATTTAGGTATGTTGTAAAATAAAGAAAGTTTTCCTAAGGCCAGAGAAATATAAAGTCTCCTTTGTAAGAGATGCACATTTTTCACTGTAGCAAAAATAATATGATAATTTCCTAAGTTGACAAGTCTGCAGCCTTACAAAAAGTCAGTGCAAACCAGGTGAAGGGTTATGCTTTCACTTCTTGTCACTTCTTATGTGAGATTTTTGCCAATATACTTTTCACCAGTGTATTTTTTTAGATGCTGATCCCATCACGAGTTCTATTTGCCTCAGATTTAGGCAACATATCAAAGCAGGCCAGTTCCATTATATTTGATGTAACATGACAAGACTAAACAATTTGAAGCAAAAATTAAATTTTCTTTAACTCAACAATATTCTAGTTAGTAAAAAATCAGGTCAAGACAAACTGCCAGAAACAAGTATTTTAGTACCCATGATATTGTATTTTGCAGTTTATATAGACAGTAATGTGGAATAGTGGTGAGGATTATGGACTAAAGAATCATAGTAATCCTGGGTGGAGAGAGCTCACTAGCACATTAGGGGATAATCTCACTCTCACACACCCAACTCATACAATCTTATGCATATCAACTAAATCCACACAGTATACATAATTATAAAGTACACTATATAGCCCATGCTACAGTACTGTATACTGTATATGTGAATGGGCTCAGTGAAGCAACTATTTTACAGAAGTGAAGACCCCCTTTTGAAACACAGACAGTGTAGAATTTTACCATGGTGGATAACCCAATTTTATAGTGCAGCAGAATTCCCAAGAGTGAGCAACTGTGTAAGATTGAATCCCAGCAGGATCAGAACAAAGATACAAATGCTAAGTGCGGCCAACTAGAATGTGCGAGGTGTCAGTTGATATACCTCTGTAAACAGTGGTATATACTGGACAGCAATGTGTCATGGCATTTTTATCTTTTCGCATAATTTGATGCAGGACTGCACTATTCAATAAGCAAAGTGAATCCTTAAAGTACCAACGCTTCACGTAGTTGTTAGACACATCAGTACTGTATTTAATGTTTATTATTTAGTGCTTTCCTTCGCTAATTATACTATAAGCTAGTGCTGGGCAATATGGCCAAAAACATTATCACGATAAAAATTTTCATATCAGTCGATATCGATAATTATCACGATAAATGTCAAATCATTATTTCTTTCAAGTTTAAAGGCAGATTTTTTCTCCTGAATGAAAGTTGAAGAAACAAGACAGTTAATTGGTAAATTAAATAACTTTTTATTTTAAGAACACAACACTTGCCAAACAGTAGAAACATTAAACAAATCTGAAGTAGAGAGTATTAAAGTCTTTTTTATGTCAAAATATGCATGAGTAAAATTTACAAAATAAATATCTTAATAGAAAAATGTAATACTGCAGTGTGATAAAACACACATAGAAGATGGCTCAGACAGACTGCAAAGTTTTAAGTGCTCTGTTTTATGTCTGATTGTAAAAAGCCAAAATATCTCCAAATTACCAAAGTTGAATGACCTTTTCTGTCGACGATATCATTGTCCTTCGAGCTGGTCGTTGGCAGCACTACATTTGCTTCAAGTGTCGCTCATTTCTCCACTCTAACTACAATCCTGTCAGCCACCACCGTGTGGGTAAACAACACCACGTTAGCTGCCCGGTCTGCAACACGCACGCGCATTTGCGCAGTATTTTGTGCGCATACACATATCCTGCGCAAAGCATAAACATATATCGAACATTTATCGAACTTTTGTTAAAATTATATAGAAGAAAATTATATCGCGATAATTATTGTTATCGAATTATTGCCCAGCACTACTATAAGCATACTGTACTGTTATATACTACTGTGTGCATTTTAATTCAGAATTTGGTAATAACATATTTTATACATAGTGTCATTAAACATGTTTTTTTAAAAAGCATGGAAATAACAAAGAGGCAAAATTAAAATACATTTTTAATAGTGATTTGAATAACTTTGTTGTGTACTATGAGTAGCATTGTACAGTAGCTGATACAAGTCTGCAATGTATTTAGATCAATGTATTTAAATTGTAAAAATATTGCAATTTGCCATTGAGATTCAAATACAAATATCTGCTTGAAATGTTAAAAATATTTTAATATATAAAATATATATATATACTGTATATATAATATATCTTGCAGTCTGCAAGAACAATGCTAAAACTACACTGTAGTTGATGGAAGGATATCAGTGGATATTACTTTACAGAATTTCACAGGATCCAATTGGTGAAAGTATACTGTAATGTGGAGTGAAAAATCTGGAGTGAGAATAGTGTCAGGGATGTCGGAAGGGACGAACTGTGGAATGACAGGAGAGTGAAAAGACCCTATGCATAGCCGCGAGACGGGGGTTAGCCCGGGCTCAGCTGTTCAGTAATTACCGTATAGAAACCTATGCCCTCAGGTAGCGGACATGGGGCGACCTGGTGCTAGGTGGGTTTCAGGATATCCGAACGTCAATGCTGAGCGAAGGTGAATGAAAGACCCAGAAATATATAGCCCAGGGAAAGAGAGAGACTGTAAGGACAGCAAAGCAGGAAACTAGGGACAGGACAGAGTAGGGGCGCCCTCTGGCTGCAGAGGGCGTGACAAATAGTGTATGATGCAGATGTGAGCTTTATTTGATTTAGTGGGTTCAGATATGAAAAATGTTTCAGAGGGACACAGACGGAGATTAAAGTAAATGAGAAACACATATGATGCAGTTCATGCAACACAAGTTAGCAAACAGGTGAGATTACAGCCAAACAAATCCTAGCCTGATGAAATTCTGTGATGGAAGATGCTGTGATAACTTGGAAAGAGTAACCTGAGGTAAATTTAACTGATGCAGAAGGTGGATGGGAAAAGCTATCTCTGGCTGATGTTTGCTAGAGTTGAATGGATGAGGAAATATTTCAAATGGAATTCCCCAAAGAAGAGGAAAATCAGCTAACTGAAAGTTTGGGGAGATGTGGGAGAACAGTTGAGGGCCAACACTGCACTAATTGGACACCAGCAAAGGTGGAGAGTTAATGGTTAGGAAATCCCTCTACATGGCTGGTTGGGTAGTTAACTGGATGCTGATACCAGGGAAAGAGAGGACTACAAAGGAGGAGACATGCCCAGAATAACACCATATGGTAGAACCCTTGGTGCAGAGTGGACATCAGAGTACAGGGGACTCCTATGGAGACAACTAAATCTATAAGGGGATTGAAATAAGGGCAAAGACAAAACAACAAAGAGGCCTGAGCCATTGATTAAGTGAGTTGTAGTTGAGAGCAAAGGGGATAGAAAGTGTAGCAAGCAGGAATAGTGGAAGAGAGAATGGGGGAAAGGAAGATGAAGTGTCCAATTGTTGTTTCAAAGTTCCAGGGAGAGTTGCAAAGTTAGGATTTCTAGAAGAAAAGAGTGGATATCATGGGTGGTGCTGGGATCCTGCTGTTTTCCATTGAGAAAGTTAGAATGTAGAGCTACGTGTTCCAGAAGAGGCAAAAAACATACTCTTGTTCTGAAATGCAAAAAAAACAAATGTGACAAAAGTAATGTCTAGCAAAACACATACTGTGCAAATAAGGTTTTTTTTTGACAGAAATTAAACTGAAGATTCAATAAGACAAAGCCAGTCTTAAACTTAAATGGCTATGTAGGGTAGCACTATTGAAGGCCATTCAGTGGTCATTGTATACTTCTTTGTGCTGTTTTATTTTCACTTATTAGAAAAGTGGATCTGCAATCATGGTGATTGTTTATTGAATCTCCAGTGCATTAAATGAACTACAGAAACTGGAACTGGAACTACATTTATTGAGTGTTGTGTCATGTTGTAGTCTCAGTTAAAAGACATCTAGTGGTGGTCCTTGAGCTTTGTGCTGTAATGTTTTCTCTTGTTGCCGGAGAGTTGAGCAGTTTAACTTTAGTGTTTTTAATGGTTTAATGCATTTTTTTTTCATTTTTTCAATACTGTTTTGTTGGTAGATTAACAAATATTGGCAGTCCCGGCCATTCTTTTTCTTCAGCACACAAATTACCTCACATATTGGAGTTTTGAAACTTGAGTTCTCAGTTGTCAGTCAAATTTCATTAGTAAATGCCCTTTTATTATTAGGCTATTGTCATAAATGTTATTGTCAACTTACAGTATCTCATATAATCAACGAATAAGGTTATGGAAACATGGGTAAAAACTGGTGTAAATAGCACCACATTACGGTGCTAATGTGAATTTTTCCAAAGGAAGTCTTGCAGCCCACAACAAATACCCCTTTGAGGTCTTGAACATATGCAAACAATCAGTTACATAGCAATGAAAATGTAACAGACGAAACTGTCACAATTTTCAGGCATCTATTTTTTTATTCCTACAGTACATCACATGAATCTCATCCCCCAGTCTAGACCTCTGTACATACAAACATAAGAACCATCTTAAAACATCCCTAAAATTTGCATTTCAAAATACAATTCAAAAACACTTTTAAAATTTTCATTTGCAAATGTCACTTGTATGGTCTCTGAAATATATGAAGCATGTCATCTCCATGAAGACAATGCAATTACATTCCTATTGCAGTCTTATTTTTGCATGACATACTCATAGAAAAAATCAAATAAAACCATGCTCATCATTACCCTGCTCAAATGCATCAATGTAGAACATATCAGGACATAACAGTGTTCACAAATGCAAGTGTCAAGAAGAAAATATTTAATCATACAACTTGAAAACACCGGTGCAAAGATGGATAATTTCAGCTTGCTCAGTAGATTGTTCCAGTCATTGGCTGTGGCCAATGACTTGAGCCCAAAGTCAGTAGTTGATCTGAGGAGGTTCTGGTTCTTAAAGGCATTACATCTGAAATTGTAGGAATTTTTTTTTCAAATTAAAGATATATAAATTAATTTCAACTACTAAAGCATTTGTGTAGTATGCAGAGGGGGCCAATCAATCAGATACTGCAAGATAAGGGTGAGATAGGGGTGTCAGTGATAAATCTATCTTGCAGAATGTCTACAAGTTTCCCAAGAGCAGATTAAGAGACCATTCTATAAAACACATTCAAGATGGGATGTACAGACAACAGAACTAGTGTATGCCTAGAGGAGCATGCAAAGGATTATTTTGTTGAGATAAAAAAAGGATAAAGGAGTTTAGACTTGACTTCAGCTTGTAATTTATTTATATGGAAAAGTTAAAGCACAATGCAGCCAGACGCATATATATTTATAGACGATGACTTGTTTCAACTTTATTATAGTTAAAGTAATAATTCTCATCATTAAGGGAGCAGTTTGGATTATTTTTATTCAATGCCATAAATTTAGTTTTATCAGTGTTCAACAGGAAATGCAGTTTGAAGAATCTCTGCTGGGGTTTACTGAAACAAAGCTGCAAATTGATCATTATAGCATTTAAAATATAGGAGCTTTGGGAAAATATTTGCCTTGATCTGATGGTGATGCTTTCAAATCTTTCTGAACTACAGACATGTTGTAGCTTGCTTTGATTCAAAATTTTGCTAATGTTTTATTTTTAGCATAATTTGCAGTGCTCGGTATGATGCAATGCTAAAAAAAATGTCATGACCTCTTATGCATACAGAGCATTATATCATTTGTGCCTGTCCCTGTAAATGCATGTGATTATATCTTCTTGAGGAGCAGTTATAAAAGGATTATGAAGCCATTATGCAGCAACATTCTAATAAAGCATTATGATCTTGAGATGCTTGCTTACAAGGTCATCTGAATGTTACAGGAAGATTTGCTGTTTGTTATCCTTGATTTGTAGCCTGTAAAACAGTTTTTTGAATTTTTGTTTCTTCCAATGCAGACACACTGATTTGTGGAGATGTGTTGCTGAGTAGGCTAAGAGTTTGTTTAGCCACTAGACACTCTTTAAAAAACTTTGAGATAATTGTTTTAGTCAGGTTGTCTGAGCAGCAGTATCTTCACAATAACATCTTGTATACAGTAAAGCCAATGGGGCAAATGCTAAAGAACAACTGATTTGTTATATACTTTTTAACTCAAAAATTCCAAAAGCAGAAGTGATCAACATACAGTAGGACATTGTAATGTTAGAGGAAGAAACAAGTTATTAATGAACAACTACAGTAGGTACAGTACATTTTAGATCTTTTTAGAACAGTTTTGAAAGTGTGCTTTCATTATTATTGTGTAAAGATTATTTCTATACAAACATCTTTAAAATTGAACTCCAAAACATTTGAATATACACACTAGAGTCCAGTGCCCTTTTATATTTGTTCTAACATAAGGAACAATTCTTTGAACCTGATATTGGGGAAAATTCAAAGTTTGCTAGCCGTTTTAATCAGTTTCAGGGCAGTTCTTATGGTTTACCTACCTTGAGGGGTGAACCAGGCCAAGAGGAAATTAAAACAACAGAAAAATAAATCTAACTTGTGTGCATTTTCAATAAAATACAAGAAAACAATAAACTTCATACACATTACAGCAAACCAAACCTGCCAAAGCAGAATATACACATTTGCTGCTCAACCACAGGATATATCACAAGCTCTTTTTTTTCACATAGTGGGACAAGGGGCTAGTGAGTAGAACTGTAAAAAAATGATGATGACCTCACTTTTTTTAAGTTTTAGGTTTTTGACATAATGATAATAATGATAATATTTAATTAGTCTCGTGTTTGTACTTCTCTTAAAATAACGTGTTTTCATACTGTTTAGTAAAAGTGTCTGCATACGGTTCTGTGATGAAGGAAAGAAAGCAGTCACCATCCATTTAGGTTCTGTTTAGAATGTCTTAATAGAGCAGTTTAATTTCTATTGACGATTTGATTTGACTTTGTCTTCCTGAAGTGATAATAAGGATTTAACCTAGTTGAGAAGATGTAAAGGAAACATCAATTCAAATAATTTGGAAAGCTCAGGGTCAGAATGAAATGCTCTCTGGGTTATAAAAGCTAAATGAGACCAGTGACTTCAATGAAATTGCTTAATCACATTTGTGTCTTTTAATGAGCCTGTACAGTAATTGTTTTGAAGAACTTCCACCTCAATTCATTTTAATCAGGAGTCTCATGTGTCAGTGTTTACTTGCTACTCCAGAGTAAATTACTTCTTAGAGGTTTACTATGCTGAATGTACATTAATTTAGATTTCCCATCAGAAGCAATGGGCTATCTGAACAAAGCCTATTTTCTTTTCACCTGCCTCTTTAAGCCTCGCGAGGCCCTCCTTCATCTGTTTATCAATCATGCACAGGAATCAATAAGAATTTAATGCTTTCATTGCCATACTCCCTGGGCTCTGGACTAGGAAGCTCCCAGAAGTCTCAGCGGACTTTTTACTCGCATATGATTAATATATTTATTTCGTCGTTTCTGATTCTGGCGTAATTTTCTGGCCCCTTTCAATGAAGTCCAAACTTCATGGACATTTTCTTTTAGGTCCAATTGCATACAGTATGAAGGTTTCTCAGTTAAATTGAAATTATTAAATAATGTTAAGTTGAGACACACATGCAATATTGAAGCAAGAAACAAGGGACTAATTTGATACAAACCTTATATAAAATTTCCACTGCAGAGTTCACCATGTACTTGAATTGCTTAGCCTCTGCTTTAAACTGCAGCTGCATGAAAAGGACAGTCTGACGAAGGACACAATGTTTCTATGGTAACAGATCCTGTGACGTTTGTTAGTTAACTGCAGAGTGATGGTCATGATAAATAGAAAATGAGGCAAAGAATTACTATGTCATAGTCATGGGGGAAAGATCAAAAGTAAATGAAAAGCATTTAATGCATAGTGGAAAATTCCTAAACAAGGCAAGTGCAACTGGATTGAAATAAACACACCATACAAGTTTTAAACACAGTACTTTTTTGTGATGAAGATGATCTTTGTATACCTATCTGAAGTTCTATTTATCAGTAGATCTTTTACTACTTAAAACTACTAGTAGTAAAATAAAACGATGTAGTTAAAAGTCTCATACTTGAAATGTGATAATTCATTGTGGTTTGTGTTACTTATTCATTTATAATAAAACTTTTTACATCTTCTACTTATTTTTTACATTTAATATAAAATGACTGATAACATCTAAGATCTGTTAATAAGACATAGCATAAAGACTCTTGTAATTGGACAGAGGAGTCTGTTTTTACCTATGATTATTAGCTGCAGAAAGTTGTCCTTCAAACGTAAGAGAAATTGTGGAGAAGAATATTCTGTCTCTATATAGAACAGGCAATTGTTTTGTTAATGTTAAACACAAGAATCTGACAGTGAGGTGTGAAGGATGGCCTAAAATGAAGGTGTTAGGAGCTTGATTTAAAAAGTGACATGGGATAATTTTCTGTACCTTTCAAGTTGTCTTTCTTGTGGTGAAATTCTACATGGAACAGAAGCTGTGAAAAATGATATCTCAATACACAGATAAGATATTAGATTGTTACTACTGTACTTAAAGCAACATTGCACCCGTTCTGTAGAGCTAACTGTGAAGATGTATGAAAAATGACTATTAATGACAATGTTAAACATGTTTACTATGTACAGTACATCATATTCACAGAACTGAGTACAGGTATATACAGTAAATCAAGGATTTTCCTGTTCTTGCCTTAAAAAAATGAAAGTATCATACAGTATATTTTAAAACTGCTTATTTTGTCAAATGTCCAGCTTCTCTGTGTATTTGGTACCCTGACCACCCTGACATCTATATATAGATATTACATGCATAACATTTTGTTTTTAAAAGAGACACTGTAAATGGGAACAAATTACAGTAAAAACTTACTAACAATCTCTGAAGTGAGACAACATTTTCAGCATGATTATTTGCAAATGCCACAGAATGTTCTTCTCCACAATTTCTCTTACGTTTGAAGGACAACTTTCTGCAGCTAATAATCATCGGTAAAAACATTTTCCTATAGCAAAAAAATGTAAGGAGAAAATATTTCTCTTCAAAGTTTTTATCTGATGTTTCTGATTCAAGATTTCTTCAGGTGTTAGCATTTTCTCAGCTTTCAACACAACTAAATCTCAGAGGAAATTTGAACAAAACAGAACTTTAAAACCCTGAAGGAAAAGGGAAGATGTGAACATATTGTATTAGAATAGGGAATGAGGATCCCTGGGGGCAGAGGGGGTGCACTAATGTAAATTACTGTAATCTAACTTGTAGCTGAAGTCATATTTTAATATGGCAGCAACGAATATGAAAGAAGATGCAAATTGGTCACTGTCTCTTAAAAAAATATTTTCTTTATTTTTATAAACACAGGTCCTGAATTCTTGGAAATTAAGGATCCTATGACACTTTTTCAAAAGATCTGAGGTGTATAAGGGCTATTGGCACATACTGGCCATATGTCACCCAGGTAAATCCTGTATTTAAATAGTAGATAATGTGGAATGCCTCTTTTATGTGTTGTAAAGCCCTTTGAGTTCTTGTTAGATGAAAAGCTCTATGGTATATAAATGTAATTTTTATTAAACCTTTATATTAGTAAATTAAGAGATTTTACTATACCTTACACAGAGTTTAACACTTATTTAAAAATAACAAATTAGATGTAATTGGACAAAATTTAAAAACAGATAATAGTGCCATATCAGGTCTCACTGAAGGAAAGCAATCTGCATTAAAATCTCAACTACTAGTAGACCTGTCACTCACTCAGATCAGAGCGAAAATCTTTCACACTTGTGAGCTCTTAACCTGGCTATTTAGCACCTGCCCCTGTGATACTCCAACACTCAATCTTAATAATTTTACCGCATACCCCACTTCCTGATTTTTGCTTCATTTGATTTTTCTCTTGGATTTTCCCTGGCGCTTTTATTTTTGAGTCTCTTTGGGCTCAACCCTTGCTTGTTTTTGGCCATGACCTTGGACTATTTACCAACAACTCCCTCACTCACTTGCAACATGCAACTTCTAATTACTATATTTCCACCAAGAAAGTACAGCTATCATAACTACAAAACTTTCAGTATATTGTAATTCTGTACTGTTCTGTAGATTTCTAATAATAATATAAAACACTGCATATAAAGTAGTACCCGTGTCTTATACAGTACAAAATGCTTCAATACCTTGCTTCTATGAGGGGTGACTCTTCACAGATCTTAATGTGTGTGCAATACATTACCTTATCAATTTACAAATTTAAATTCACGATATATACTCATACCCCAGTATCCAAACCTAATTTGTTCCTGAAAATCTGTTTCAGGAAGATCAAAAATAAAAACTCCATTATTTCTTATGGGGAAAATTCCACCCCATTCCAAAGCAAAGACAAGTTCACTCAAAAAACAATCTAAACATATTATACCATACGGACCATTATAGCAAACTTAGTGAACAACCCAGTTCTACTCAAATAATCCAAATATAGCTCTAAAATAATCAATCATATCATATTAACAGTTTTCATTCTTTTGTAATAGATTGCTTTTGACTATTACTCTACAGAAATTGACAAGAAAAATGAAAAAAAAGTAGTCAGTACTGAATACAATGTGTGAAACAAGCAAACAAACAAGCAAACTCTTCCTTAGGGCCCATAAGGAACAGCAACTACAAAACAAACACAAAAAAAACACTGAAAATGAGACCACAAACTTTCACCGTGATTGTAAACAAAGCACTGCAGCCTCACATCGTCCTTAACCACAGTGTCCGTCTGCTGGGCAGAAACTAAGAGCTGTTCGGTGGCTCTGAATCCAGATGTTCGCAGAAGGTTCTCGCCTAAAATCGGTCACTAATCCGAACTTCGGATTAGCGAAATTTCGTTCTTATAACAAATTGCAAAGTACAAAATCTTCATGTTCAGATTAGTGTACTGAACGTTTTTATACCAGGGTATGAGTGTATATTGTCACCTCCCAAACAGACTGTAAGATGTATTTCTGAGTAATGATAGTGATACATATATAACTCATGAGAAAAAGCAACACCCAAGAAATAATTGTATTGCAAAAGTTAAGTTCCCTGACCATAGAATGAGAAGACTATGATCCCCATGCAGAGTGAGGAGTTAACCAAGGGGTAGCTAGTCTCAATGAGGTGGAGATGTGGATGCAAGAGACAAATGCAAATGGAAATTACTTCAGAATTATTACAAGTTAGGGCAGCTGAAGTGAAGTGAACTTGACTGCAATCATCTTTCCCAGACATTTGTTGTAAACTTCAGTTCTTAAAAAATGATGTACCTAGATACAGTATTAACAAACAGAATCTCAGAAATGGTAGATTGCATTCCTTTTGTTCATCTCTTGTAGATGATTTTTTAAAAGTTCATGAGTTACATGCAAGGTCACTTCAGCTGTACTCCACCATATTCATCAATGTACTACACTAAAAATAACCACAAAGGCATATACAAGCCATAGTCCATATGAAACTTTCATTAACTACTTCATTAATCATGTCCTCTGCTGCAGTCTGAAAATGTTATTGATTGGGGGATATTTTTCTACTTCCACGGGACAAAGCACTTTTGATTAAACTTTTTTAACGACACTAAATCTTTCATAGGAAATTTAGTAAAAGTCACAGCAAATCTAATTATGCATTAACCTTGCTTGGTCAGTAGGAAAGAGACAACCAAGCTAATGATGATATAAAAGTGGCTAAACACTTGCTACAGTAATTTGTGTTGCAGGGTTTTTTTCCCTTAACACAATGCTCTTTGAACACATCTTGTATATTAATTTTGTGGAAAGAGGCTCTAACCCATTTTATCTGTAGTTATTTTATATTTCATCTGTACTTAAAAATAGCAAGGGAACATGTGTTCTTAAATTCTCAATGTTGTGACAGTAGATAGTGAATTCTTGAAGGTCTTGATGTCCTCACACTAATAGTTTGAAAAATAAATAGAAATATAAATAGTTTGTGGATTCTATATCAATATGTACAGTATTTACTGTAGCTACAATGCTACTGTATACTATGTCATGATGAAAAACTTCTCCAAAGTGAAGTATACAACACCACCTAAAATCTTAAACATGATCCCAAATAGCAGAGTATTAATAATCTTTAACCAGGGGGAGAAAAAATAGTCACCTTTTACACATTTTTAATATAATGATCAGAACAAAGTTAAAAGGGCACCAAAGTAAAGACTATGAAGTCACCTTCCAAAGTAAGTAATCATTACTGCCCTTTTATGCTTAGCACAGTTGCATATAATGCAACCAAAATGAACTGCTACCATTAATTACATTAATTAATATTATATGATGCTTATAAAAAGTCAGACTTTAATCCTTTTATGCAACAGGACAATTGAATTTATAGGAATTAAGAAATATTTCATGAGGGATTAGATTAGAAATGAATTCAAAACCTATATAATTTATCATTATTTACATTTACTCTGTTTCATGTACAATGCCAAAAACCCTACAGAAGCCTTCATTCAAAATGTTGTTTTGTGATTCACGTTTGCAAATTAATCCACCGAATGGGCTTAAATATTGTGACCAATGTTGACGAATATACTGTAAGAAAGATTAGAATTGAGATGTACGCAATCAACTATTTTACTTATTAGAGTATTAGAATATTGTTATGTTATTATCCAAAAACCTTGTCATGATGTACAGTATTTAAAATGATACAGTTGCGTTTACTTTCACAGAATACAGTGACTTTACATATTTGTTCTGCGACAGAAATAAGATGAAGAACCGTCATTTGCCTCAGGTACTGTACAACCCTGAAATAATGTGCCCAGTTGTCACAACCAGCGACTCCTTCTCTGCATTGTCTTGTTGGCCAGAACATTGTAAACGTATTCAGACCCTTTCACAGTTTTCACTTTTTGTTGTTTTTAAAGCTTGCAGTCATGACACTTTGAAGTAGGAAATGGAATTACGACAAAGTATGCAGATTCGGAAGGGGGATTAGATCCTAATTTCACACACTTCCACTTGCCTGCATTTATACTGTATGTCTGACACCCGGGACTTCTGTAGCGCATCTTATCTCTCCACCAAGCTACACCAAATAAACTCTGCATATCTTGTCTCTTGCATTTGTTAGAATTCAATCAAACTATTTTTTTTAACCAAACTATGATTTTTTTTTTTTTAATCAAACTATGATTTTTTTAACTTTATGTACACATTCTGTACACATTCAAAGAAAAAAAAAGATAATAAATATGTAAGAAAAACTAAAAAGAAGTATTCATACCCTTTGGTGTGGCAAACCTAAATTAAGAATACATTTAAACACAAAATAACCTGAATAAGCCACACAATTAGTTGAGTGACCTGAGTCAGTGTGCAGTAATAGCAGCTTACACGATTTCAGAATTAAAGCCCTTGCCTTATTGTTAACATTATGACCTGTTGGATATGCACACCCTGAAACAGGTACCACTCTCTATTTATTGATATGACCCTACAAACCCTATTTTTTATCATCATCTTCAATTTCCAATAATTTTTAAGTTTACAGCCTCAAATTGCTCTTTTGACTCTTTTCTTCTTGCATGATTATTAGACCTTTTAATTTGCTCGCCATTAAATAATTATCTATGATCTCAGAGAGAAGTAAAACCAACCAATCAGCGCAAGCTGTGTCTTAAATTAGACTCTGCAATCAGATATAAGGAGACTCCGTACTCCTACAATCACAATTTTCTCAATTAGCTATGCCATTCAATAATCTATTCATTGACAAGAATTCACAAATAATTACTCACCTCTGGTTGCTGCACCATTAATGAGACATGTTTACTAAAGTTGGCTACAATGTCAGACATTGTTCTGACTATTCATTTTGGACATTGCAGTATGTTTATTACAATGTAAGGTGAAACTACTATGAATATTGCAAGGGAACAAGAAATAGGTTTATTCCATGCTGAAAAGAGAAGAAAGAAAAATGAGAGCAATTGCACTTTTATTGTGTGTTACACTGGTAGAGTCATGGTTTGTGTGGTTTATGGACCCTCAAATTTAATATTTTACTGTCAGGTAGACTATGAAAGTCTGAACAGATAGCCCATGTCTATTCTGAGTATTGTTTTATAGTGTCACAGTGTTCACAAGTGCAGCTGATGTCTTGAATTTCTCGTGAGAAAGTCTGTTTCATCTGTTAGGTTTTACACTCCCATTTCGGCTGTTAAAGTGTGATAATTTTGCAGTAAAACATTACATCAAAGGGAAAGACGAACTGAACATTTGTTGAGAGACAACTACAGATGGTAGACATTTTCAGGCTGCTGCTAAAATACCTGAGTCACTGTGAATTAAATACAGATTGACACAGAGAGTAAAATGAGCTCTCAGTTAATATGCAAGCTTAACAAACAAAATGCCAAAGAGATATGTCCAAATTAATTGAAAACAACCTGCATTTCTCAATACACAGATCTGGTCCCCTGCGCTGGCTTTGAACAATTAGAAAGATATAATCCAAAGGACTTTTTACAGCTATTAAGTACAGTAGTATAATTCTTTTGGTATCTTGTGGACTAATGCAATATATGTTCCATAAGTAATTGCATTGTTTAAAATATGTTCAAGGTTTAGTCTATACTAGGAACATATGTTAAATGACTAGTCTCACAACGTTGAAGTACATAGTATTCTTGTTCCATTTCACTTTATGTGTAACAGAGTGAGGACCAAGGTCTATAACTGTTGTTATTTTTATGGTGTCCCATAATTATAATAATATCCCTCAGGTGAGAGTTATATACCAATACAAAATACTTCCTATGCAAAGAGATAGCCAAAGGCAATGCCATTGTATTGTTGTATCTATAGAAATGAAATATATATATTTTTTTCTATTTATGTAATTACTCATTGCATTTAGGGGATACACACAGTATCTCAGTGCTCATTACAAATGCTTATTTTAATTAGTTGTCTGGTAAAAGTTAATATTCTCCCTACCCTACTGCTAGGTACTTCATTCTGTTGCAAATTGTTAAATAAAAAGAAATTCGACTCTAGAAAATCACAGTTTTAACTCTAAACAATAAAGCAAATGCAGAAATCATTATGCCCCTTTACATAGTAACACAAATGTTATTAAGCTATGGTAAAGCTTTTTGTTTTTTTTCACTTTAAGACACTGTTACTCACAATTGCTAGTGACTAACAAATGAATCTAAAACAATTAAACACTATAAAAGCTTATTCACATTTTCATCATAAAATTAATTTGAGGATGTTTTGGAACTTAAACGTGATATATTCTATACTGGTTTGTTGTTCAGATGATCAGATCATGACTTGACTATTCTTATAACATTTCCGTTAATAACATTATGAATTAATAAGAATACACTTGGTGTTGGCAGTAGGCTGTCACATTTTACATCCTAGGACAAATGCATCTTTCAGCGGTCAGGTCAAATCTTTGGTCTTTGCAATCCAAGTGGGCATAGGATCTGTGATATAGAGGGAGGGGATCCATGCATGTGGTGCTAGCTGCAAGGGGGAGTACAGACAATGTAGCTTGGGGGCCTTTGCCTATCAGATTGCCCTAGAATTCAGGCATGGACAATTTTCATGCAGAGCAGCAACTGTCACCTAGAGAACAGAAGGGCAAATGTTTGGCCTGTAAAAACTTACATATGGTTATTACGCAAATGCACCTTTGAGACTGTTGAGTGTCTGTTGGGGAGGCACAGAAAAATCACAGCTTTGTGAACAAGAACAGCATTTGACAAAAAAAAAGCATTGATTTAAAAAAATAAAATAATTTCATTTTAAATGAGAACATTTTTGAAAATCTTTGAAAATCAAAGATCTCTTTGCAAAGAGTCTGAAAAAAATTAAAAATGATCATGTCACAATATGTTTAGTCATTCAACTGTTTGACCTAAATATGCTATTTGAGATATGTGGGATGTGTCATGTTTACAAGAATATAATTTCAGCACAGCCAGTTAGTTTTTAGTAGACGATAATTTACTTAATTCACTATGCTCCATTTGCATAATGTATTTAATCTTTAGAAGAAGCTATATGCTGCGTTTTGCTGCTTTTAAAGTATATTACTGGATCTCTGGTCGGTTATATGGATTAAGCCAGCTGTTAGTGGCTGTTAACAAATAAAACCTTTTGCATGAATTAAACATCTAATATCTGCATTGCATATGTGAAGGTTGTAATAATGAGAGCAAGAATCACAAATAACTTATAGATTTGTTCTTAATAAACCTGTGGTGACATAGTTTGAAGATGGATGAAAAAGCTTACAAAGCATACTTGGAAAACAAATTCTAAAAAAGATTTTAAATACGGTAATTTTATAAACATTGATTTTAAGAATATTCTAATAGAAATTGTGTACTGTAAGTTAACACTTCTTCTTTCCATGTTTGTACAAATTACTTTTCTATCCCAATTGTGTGTTGTCATCATGGTTGCCATCAGTTGCTTTTGTTCTTAAAATACTTCTTTTACTAGAATTAAAATACTATATGTCTGCTAGGGAAGTTGCTAACCAGGACAGTATCCAGACACCCATCAGTTTGTTTATTTTACTGCTGCAGCCCTTAAGCAGTGGTTTTACTGCATTAAGACTGAAACTGAATACTAATGATCTCCACAAAATGCTAAAGAAGCAAAAAATGCAACTGTTTGTTCCAGTCATAATAATCCATACTTACAGTATTTCCAAAATAATTATTAGTCGCATTTTAATGGCAACAATGTGTACTCGCTTTACAATATTCCAGGCAACTGCAGTTAAATCAGAAAAATGTACAGTATGTCTGAAACCATGTAAAAATTCTTACATTCTTACACAACGTTTGTTCATTTAATATATCTTTGTTACTCTACTCTACACTACAAACTTGCCAAAACTACAAATTTGCCAAAAATAAAGATCAAGGTAACAAAGATCAATTTCAATCTATTTCACAGTAGCACTGAGTTACAGTTGCATGTACTTTAGGTAGGCTAGGCAGTTGCATCATAGTTGTATAGTTGCATCAAGGTAGAAGGTGCTTGTTTTCATCTAGATAGACTACAAAACTGCTGTTCAAGACTAACATTGGAAAAGTTACTTCATACAAGAATAGTGCCATTGTAAAAGATGCTTCAGCACTTTGGATAGTAACAACCACAGCTCTTAATAAGCCTATGGCTATTTACAACGCCACACTATTTATTGTTATGATCAATTGTCTTGGCAGAAAGTCTTATCCAGATTAATTTACATAAAAAAACTGTGGTGTCTGTATGTGAATTGCCTTTTTGAGTTCAAAGCACAAATGTTCAGTTGGGTTGAAGTCAGGAAACTGACAAGGAAAGTCAATGACATTTATTTATGACCAGTTAATATTTTCTTTGTCATTTCTTTGGATATATGGTTTGCATTATTGTCATGTTAGAACATCCATTTCTAGACAAGCTTGAGCTTTTTGCCAGAGGGATCCAGTTGTTTCAGTAAAAATATTCGGGTATGTTTTGAAGTTCATCATTCCCCATTTATTAACAACAATTCAAGAACCCATAGATCAAACCATCGCTAACTTCTCTTAACATTAAAATTTAACTTGCACATTTACAATTTAAAAATAACTTTAAATAGACTTGAAGTATAATTCAACAGAACACGATATGGAGCCTCATAATTTGATGCCTTGCTGGTGCAACATGCACTGTGACCTTCTCTTCTGCAGAAATGTTGCTCGAACCAAGATGCATTTAGCCATTCTAGTATTGTCAATCTGAACACATATTCAATACAGCTAGATTTTTCATCACAACTTGCAAAGAGGTTGAACATCATAAACTCTGTGGTTCCAAAGTACAAGGTTCTTAGGTTCTTTTAATGAGGTCGTAGCTATGGACCTATAGTATCTGAAAATGAGGGACAAAACAAATAGGAAGATAAACATCAATTTCTGATACTTGCCAATTATAATACTGTTACAAATAGGTGTTATGTAAATAAAAAATAGAGAAAATACCAGAAATAGGCTGAGTGGATTAATCAATAAGTAAATTAAGTAATCATAACCACCAGATTGTAAAGATTAAATAATAATATCTGATTGGTTGGTATAATTAGAGGCACCTGAGTTTGTCCTTTGTCCTTTTGCACAGCTTTAATGAAAAGATCAATAAATAAGACTCTTTGGGCTTAACACATTTTTATTTATAATGACAATAAAGAAAGTAAACAACACACAACATGAACATACAACATGGAAGTTACACTATTTACAAATACGGCATCTCGAAGGCCTAAGTCTTGACCAACCAGAAACAAATGCACATACCTACAGTAGGCTACAGTAGATGGCATCTAGCACACATGAGCAGAGGGTGGAGCTTTATTAATGGGCTATGTAATTAGGTTAGAAGGAATGTATTGTAAAAGTACCGAATGGGCTTAATTTGAACAGGTCCCTGCATTTTTGAACAAGTGAATCTGTGTGTCTTACTAGCAAAAGCTAGTGCAGTTGATACAGTTAAGATGATGCAGGAAGTCCTCAGCAGCAATATCTGCTCAAGACCTGGTTTAAATGGATGCAACTTGATTCTTTTCAAATTTGTTGCCCATTGCAAAGAACAACAGTTGCAATTGGGTTGAAAATTGACTTATTGAAAATACTCAATACACTAAAAAAAACTGCCTTCACTCCTTCAACAGGTTCACTGTCAACCAATGCATGTTTTTAAATATTCTTGTGGTACTTTTGATTAGTAGAGATGCTAACTGATTACTTGATGCTACAGATACAGGTTTAAATAAGGTTATGTATCCAACACTTGCAACAGATCAGAAGATCTCTTCACTGTAAGATCTCTCAGTACCAGGGACTGGCTATCCTTTGGTTTTCAAACAACTGAGTGTCTCTTTGTTTTGAAATTATGGCCATTTCAAGTCAGACAGCATCAAGCAAATGAATTGAAGACAGCTACAGAATCTCTACATCTTACAGATCCAACAAATTCAGTCACAATTTAAGGTGGATAATGAAATAAAATTTTACTTGCAAAACAATTCTTGTCTTACAAACAATTTAAAAAATCCAGGATGGTTCCATATAAAATGTTGTATGACATGACATTAACAGAAAATCAGGAATGATAAATGTTACCTGCAGAGATAATGAAAACACCCTGATTCCATTCCTTTGATTGTTTGGAGGTGTTGCAGAATACTGCAGCTGCCCTTGTGTGCGGCATTTTGTGTGTCAAAAGGTTGTAATTGTTAATGTTCAGGTTCCTTTAGTTTTTGTTTTGATCTTGACCTTTTTAAAAATGTTTAATAACAAGACAGATACATGTGGCACGTTTTCCAGATTATTCCTTACTCACTAGCAACATTTTGAATGCTCACTGAAGTATAGAAATCTTATTTATATTTATGAAGTTATTAGTCAAATAGGGAGCATATCTGGGAGGCAGGTCTAAGTTGAGATATCTTTTTTAGATATGGGCATGTCATTTTCTTTCTGAGTTGAGATTTATTCATAGCAGAGCATTTTTTTAGCAGTCATGCAGTAAATGTCCTTAGGCATCCTTGCTCTTTGATGGATATGCTGACATTTACTATACATTAGACAGATACTGTAATGAAAATGTTGTTTTAAATTCAGCCAAACTCTGCCAATTTTATTGGATTACATGTACGTATCCAGTCTGGATAAATCCACAAAATGCAGCATTGCTTTAAGTATACAATATACAAAACTATCAAAGAAATATATGAAAACTGAATGGCTTTAATGTACTTGAATTATATTAAAGTATGAGCATCTACAGTGTATGTTTTTAAGGAGGTAATATAGTCCTATATTTGTATATTGTACAAAAAACTATGGATGTGCTGGTATTAATAATATTTTATGTTTCTCAATTTAAAGCAGTGTTTATAAGTGAGAGCAGGCAGATTTGTAACATAATGTTTGCAAATAAAATATGGATGCATCAATATTATGCGTTTTCTCAGGCCCTGCACTGCCATGATAGCCAATGTGCTGAATGGGCTGTAATGGCACAGACTGTGAGTATTTGGAGCTGATTATGAACTGCTTTGACTGTCACTGATTTTGTGAAGGTGTTATATATACAGTATGATACAGTATATGAATGAAACAAATCAACTGCTCTGAAAATTTAAATTTTAGATTTTAATACTGTAACTCCAATAGCAGTTTATTAATGTTGTTGCATATACAGTATGAGGTCTGACTTGCATATGGCTGTTTTATTGATACCTGATAATGTTTTAATCAATGGCTGATAAAAAATAATAATCAGTTCTTTTTATGATATTTCTCCATCACATAATACAATGATATTCACAATTTCAATGTAACAGTTTAGTATGGTCTTTTCAATGCGATTCGGTTTAAAAACAACTTACATTTATTGTGTGCAGTATGACTAAAGAAAAAGTAAGATTCCTTACTTAGAGGGTTTATTTAATTGGTATACAGCATGACAGATAGTGACACCATCCATGTTGATGATGAGATAATCCCATAAAAACAGTTGTGTTCCCCCAAAACAAACAAACAAATAGAATAACCTGAGAGAACTTTAGCAGTTTCTAAAGCTTTTTAGCATTGTATAAAGTCAAAACATTTAAAAGATGGAGCATCTGTAATGCAGATCTGTAAAAAAGATACAGTAAATAGTGCAGAAATATATTTAAACTTCCTTGTATCCTAAATATTAAACTGTAAAAACAGAGGAATTAAGGTGAACAAACTGTCCTGAGGTACAGTATGTTTATTGACACTCTAAATCATGAAAAAACAGGGTTTATCTCATTGTTTCAGGACAAGCCTTTTAAAAAGGTGGTTTTTGGAAAGCTGTTGAGAGGATTATAAGAGTATTATATTTTGTCTGTCATTTGTTAGTTAATGCAGAATTGAATTATTTTTTTCATATGCATTTTGCAGTTTATGTCAAATTAATCACACATGGCTGCATGAACTGGCATTGCATAACTGAATAAAATATGAATAGCTACTGTACATCCAAAATATAGGCATTCAGGAATTTGTGAATTTAAGACAAAAAGGCTTATATTTACAAAATAACCACAACATTCATTGATTCTATATCTTACTGCGTACATTATTATTTCCTGAAAAAGCATGGCTTCCTTTCATGAAAGAATGATGAGGCTGCTTTTGTTTAATTTAATGGACAGCACTGTATTTGCATAATTTGCAAAAACAGATCAATTAACTTTTCACTGAAAGTACATATTATAAATACTGTTCAGGTGGGTAGCTGCATCAGCATGCGTAGGCTGCAAAGGAACAAGTAATAGGTTTATTCCATGCTGAAAAAAAGAAGAAAGAGAACACAACGTTTCGGCCGTGGAGCCATCTTCAGATGTGAGAGAGACAGGGCAGTAGGCAAAGGTAAAGTAGCGGGAGAACAAAGGTTGGGAGGGAGGAGGAGTGAGAGGCGGGAGCAGGGGACAGAAAGAGAGGCCAATCAAGAGGTGTGAAGTCAGAATGGGTGCAGAGAGGTGTGAAATGAAACTTCCAATGAATGGAGAAAATTTAAAAGAACAGTAGTCTGTCGTTAAGAGAAGGGAGAATGTGTGATCCTAGCTGCAGAATAATTTTGGTTTCGGTGGTCTTTCTGATGTATGAGTTCGGAAAACCGTCTTTGAGAACACAGACGGAGAGATTAGAGTGGTCGTGGCCGTCAGAGGTGAAATGAGAAACAATGGGCTTGGAGAGATCTTTAATCTTCACAGCCCTGACGTGTTCTCTGAAGCGGTCTCCGAGTCTCCTTCCTGTTTCTAGATGGCTGTAGATGTAGATGGCTGGGCATTTACTGCAAGAGATACAGTAAATAAGGTTGCTGGAGGTACAAGATGCTGTCTGGGTGATCCGGAATTGTCCTGAGGGGCCTTGAATGAGTGTGGTGGTGGATGTGTACTTGCAGGTGATACAGCGAGGTCTGTTGCAAGGGAAAGTGCCTGGTGTGGATGGTTGTTGAGGGCGGTCAAGGGAGCTGTGAACAAGGAGGTTACGCAGATTAGGTGGTCGGCGATATGAGATGATAGGGCGATCAGAAAAGAGGGCCCCAATGGAGGGATCATCCTGTAGGATGGAAAAGTTGTGGTTAATGGTCCTGGGGATAGGAAGTGTGTTAGGCTGGTAAGGAAGCACCAAAGGAATGCGGTTGTTACGGCGAGAGTTCCTGATCGGGTTGATGGTCCAGGGGGTGTTTTTGGCTCAGGCAAGGGCCCTGTCAATCACACTGCTGGGATATCCTCTGTTGATGAAAAAAGAGTACATTTCGAGGGCTTGGTTCTCGAAGTCGATGTCGTCGCTGCGTAATCGTCGTAGCCTAAGGAACTGTGAAAAAGGAAGAGAGTTTTTAGTGTGGTTGGGGTGAAATGAGCTGTACAGGAGGTAGCTGTGTGAATCTGTGGGTTTGTAATAAACTGAAGTGGACAGTCGGGGGTAGTTGATGGAGAAGTTGATGTCTAGAAATGGAAGAGTAGTGGAAGATATGTTAACCGTATATTTGAGGGACGGGTGGAAGTTGGTGAAATGGTGCAGGAAGAACTCAAGCTGATCGTTGGAGCATGTGGCGGCACCGACGCAGTCATCAATATATCGTTTGTAGAGGTCAGGGACATAGCCAGTGTAGGAAGCGAAGAAGCGTTCTTCTACCCAGCCGACAAAAATATTGGCATAGCTGGGTCCCATTCTGGTGCCCATGGCAACTCCACTGACCTGTTGGTAAAAAAGATTATTGAAAGAGAATGCGTTCAGTGTGAGGACCAATTCTGCAAGGCGTAACAGGGTGTGGGTGGGTGGATCAAGCACTGTGCGTTTGTCCAGCGTGTGCTTGAGGGATGTAGGGCCGTCATTATGGGGAATGACGGTGTACAGAGATGTGATGTCCATGGTAAAAATGTAGCATTCGGTACCCTGAAATTGGAAATCATTAAAAAGTTGGAGCGCGTGGTTGGTGTCTTTGATGTATGAGGGAAGATCTTCAACCAGCGGTCTCATGAGGCTGTCGAGAAAGGCTGAGATGTAAGTAGTTGGACAGTTACATGCTGATACGATGGGGTGTCCAGGGGTGTCCGGTTTGTGGATTTTGGGGAGGAGGTAAAATTGATATACCTGCGGATGTTCCATGATGAGCCGGTTCGCCTCCTGGGGGAGCTCATTACTGCTGATAAGAAGAGAAATGGTGGATACCACTTCCTTTTGGTAGTCAGTGGTAGGGTCCTGTTGAAGAGGGAGGTAGGCAGAAGTGTCAGTTAGTTGTCTAGAGGCTTCAAAGATATATAGATCCTTACGCCACACCACAACAGCGCCTCCTTTGTCCGCTGGTTTGATGACGATATCATCCCTGTTGCGGAGAGACTGGAGAGCCTGATTTTCTCCTTGGGTGAGGTTAGACCTGTGTTTACTGGGTATAGAGAGTGCCTTGGGAGCTTGATTAGTGCATTGGTTGATGAAATAATCAACTGGTGGAAAATGGCCAGAGGGGGGAGTCCAACAGCTCTGTTTGGGATTAATGTTGTTAATGACATCAATAACCGGGTTGTTATCAGCTGCCTGTGAAGAGGAATCGTCGGCAAAATGTGCTCTGAGACGGATCCTGCGGTAAAAGCGGTTAAGGTCAACATTGGTCTGGGGGATGTCCAGCTTCCTGGGAACTGGTACAAAACTGAGCCCTTTGCTGAGGAGGGATCGCTCATCCTGTGAAAGGGAAAGGTCAGAAGGTATGGTGATAACAAGGTTAGGGTTGGTGAGGGTGTTTGGGGTGTTGATGGTTTTCTTCTGTAGAAGGTGACTGAGTTTTTTGTCCTTCTCTGTAGTGAGAAACTGGTAGAGTTCAGAGTTGAGAGATCTAATGAGGTTAGTTATGAAGGGAAGATGATGTGGAGCTGTCAGCCGTAGAAATTCCTTAGCCTTTTTGATGTTGTTGTCGGAAAGGATAATCTGTTTTTTGAGGGAGAAAATGGTAGAGAGCATTAGTTTCCTAGAAAATTGTTTTAGAAGTCTCTGAGTGTTACTCTGGGTGGTATCAGAGTCAAAAGAAAAGGTATTAAATTTAAGGCAAAATCCTTTAGGGATGATATTATGTCGACGACATCTGTAAAGGAATAGAAGGTGGTTAGAAAGCCTGGTCTTGGAACAGTATTATAAATACTGTGTCATATTTCTATGGCAACATAATTTGAAAAATATTTTTTGTCAATTGCTTTCATTTTTGTACACAATGACAAGCTCTAATGATTGAACTCTATGATATTGTAGGACCTGCATTGTCTTTCTGCTTTCATAAGTTTTTCCCTTCTTCACTTATTTTGAGCAACATACTGTAAAAACGGTAATTGCAAACTCATTAAACTTCACATTTAACACATACTTTACCTTTTTGTTTTCAACAGTTCCATGAGTTGGAAGGCAGGGATGGATATTTTCCTTGTAACTGTAAAGATTAATTCAATACAATAGATCTTAAATAGTGAAATGCTCCCATACCCCATACAAACTGAATGAAAATGCTGTTTCACAGAGTTACACTTTGTTGTCAAATGTTTCCATGACAACAGAAACAAACCAAAACTATAAAAATATTTTGCACTACTTTACATAATTCTAGTCACTTTGCATTTACCGCTTGCTTCTAATGTCTGAATGCTTGAATTATTCAATGCTTGTGAAGATTACTTTAATGTTAGGTACTCTAATTACCAAGAAACTACAACATAAGCACTTTCAAAGACACTGAGACCTTTTTAGGATTGCCACAATTAAATATGACATTCGGATACTGGATGTGACTACAAGTCAGACAATTCTTATAATGTATAAAATAATGAGGACTAAAAATCATTAGATACAAATATTGAAAGTGTGTCAAAATGTGCTGTAACAAAAAAGAGAAACCGCAGTGCTTGTAAGTCAAGAGTAAATGTTTCCTGGACTGTTCTGGTCCTAAAGTACTGTCTAAAATCTAGTATATGAACATGTCATGTTAAGCTTGTTTTATAACAAAGCATTACACATTAATGTAATATTTGTTTCTTTAGCATATTATTCTACACTGCATGGATAAATACATCTGGTTAAAGTCAAGTTTATTCATCAGTAGTTGCAAAAAAGGGGACACATCTACTTAGAGGAGTGCAACATGGATCTGGTGTAGGCTCAGTGCTTTGATTTCTGTAATATAAATTCTAGTATTGTCAATGAACTTGAAGAAAAATAAAATGACAGGTATTGCAAATAGGGCATGTGCAGGTAGCAACACTTGGCTTTACATAGTAAAACAGATGGCATTGAGTTTAAGGAAGCAACATGTGAAAAGGATGTAAGTTTTTACTCTACAGGTATGTGGATAAATATCCTGTTTAAACCACATGGTAAACCAATAGGAAAGACTAACAATATTATATTGTGAACATCTAGAATTCCATGGAAGCCTATTAGCACTACTAAGAACATCAAATCATTACATTTAACATTGTGTTTAAAAAAGATAGTTATTGCATTTTAAGGGTTGTATTCTCATATTTCATTACATTCATGTCTCTGTAAACCAACAATGAAATACTGTGGATACAGGCATAGACTGAAAGCTTTTTGTGTTTTTATGCATCAATATAGATTGACCGGAAACCAATAATAGTTAAAAGCATTACTGTTAAGTCATCATAAATGTATTCTGTTGAATGTTTAAAGATTAGACAATTACCTATCTACATGTTTCTGTAGTTTCACACCAAGAATAAAACAAGTCTGTAAAATTGTCTTTCCTGCTTTTCACAAAAAATGGTGAAAATGACATGCATTTAACCCAGGGATGCTCAATGGCACTGTGTTATACTTAATGCATACAAAAAAACATTACACATTTCACATGCCCCTTTCAACTAATAAATTTGCACAAAGGAAAGTGTGACAATTCATTTTTCATTAATGAAAATAGAACTTTGCATGAAGCAATATAATTGCACATACAGTATATTGTAATATACAGTATTTTAGGGCAATATTATTTACGCAATAATTATTGTATTTAAATGCATTGTAATCTCAGTTCTCCGGAATTGTAGGCTTTGTAGAATACAGGCCAAGGGAACTTAAAATGTGAAATATATCAGTATGATATTATTAAAACATTTGTGTTCACCACATAACAAAATGTTAACATTGCTGACCATAAAATAATTTACTACACAGATATGTTAAATTATCTGACTATCTTTAGTCTAAAACAAAGTCTTTAAACTCCTGGGAAAGGACTAGATAAACATTTAAAAAAAAAGAAAATTGTAACCAAAGTCAACCTGGTTACAAAGTCAACAGCTAAAAAACAAGAGGAATGGGAGTGAATTTAAGAATAATATCAGGAACCCTAGAACAAACTGTGCAACCATGGTTTTGTAACAGATTCAATGGGATCCTTAAAGAATTGGCTGAACATGATCCTTTGTTGAGTAAGCTACTTACAAGCAAATGAAGAAAATCAAAACAGTTTAGGCCAAATTACATAAAAGACAAGTTTTAAATAATTTATGTTAAAAATGATGTAGAGAAGCACTGATGCCCAGCAGGGGCACTGGGCTCAGTTTCTGGGGAGCTACAGTATCTGCATGGAGTTGGTACAGTATGTTCTCCCCATGTTCACATGGGTTTACGCTGGGTGCTCTGTTTTGGGTGCTCGGTGCTCTGTTCCCACAGTCCATAAACATACTGGTGCCGTATGATGAATTGGAGTCCCATCTAGGGTGTATCCCACCTTGCACTTGTTGCTTGCTGGGATAGTCTCTGACTCCCCCAGAATAGAATAAAGCTGTTAGAAAACGAGTGGATGGATGATGTAGAGAACAGGACAACATGTTATAATGTTTTAATGTGATTAAAATTGTTATTTAGAGAAATTACAAAGAGAAAATGCTTAAAAGAAACACAGGAACATCAAGTAAATTATATATACTGATATTTCCCACTTTTTCATCACAATATAGTTCACTTTTTGTCATCTTCTTAACATCCAGGTTATTTATATGTTTATTTTAAAGTAATTCACATTTATTCATTACAATATCAAAATTAATTTACCTTAAATCCATGTCTTATGGACTATTTAAAATATATGTGCTAATCATGAAGATATATTTGTCTGCAATAACTAGATTTTCTTTATACAATAACCTTTTGCTCTTTAATATAGACTTTTGCTATCCTTGATATAGCTTAAAAGATTTTAATATTGCATTGATATTTGTCAGGACTTCTATATTTGATGTGTTTAAACTCAAAGGGTATAAATGAGAAACAAGGTTTTTGAATTCTTTAATTAGTAAAATTAAGAAGCAAACATTTATTTTTTTAATTCATTTATTAAAACAATTACATTAAACCCCATCTTTTGTGCATTACATAATGAATTTATCTTTTTAGATTTTGTGGTATCTTTCTAACCTTTTATATTAACAAGAATTCCATATTTTATGGATAAATTCACATTTTTACTCTGCTTCATATAATCTACAGAGAAGAGTAGAAAAACCTACTGCTAAAATAACTTTCAACACAAATGAAATGGATGGGTTTTCTCTATATGCCCACCTCCCAAAAACATTCTGTGATAGCTTTGGTAGTTTGTGCCTGTAAATTGTCCCTGTGTACATGTTTATACTTCATATAAAGTAGCAGTACAGCTAATGGAATTTATCTCTCTTTATATACTGTAGTATTACTATAGACTGCTGTCAATTATTTTCCTTCCATATTCTTTCCATAGGAGCTAGGTGTTATACCTTCCTGTCTTAATTTAAATTCAATGTCACAATTATTTATTTTTAACTTTTCCTTCTTGTGTATTTATCTGTCCTTCCACTCTCTTAAATTGCATGTATGTCTAGAAGTTCTCTAAAGAAAGTCATAGTGTTTCCATGAGGAAGATTCTGAAAACACAAAAAGTTAAATAGAAAAGTTAAAGAGTAGAAGGAAAAAAAGTAGAAAAATCCTGATAATGACCCTGCGTTTACAGTAAAACTACAGATAAGTTATATTCTTCACAACTAAGGCAAGAAGCATTGGATTTCTATACACTGTACTGTATCACAGTAAATAGGTAGCACTTACCCTAAAATATTTTTACCACAATCCAACATTATATTTTGAAATGGATAATTATTATTATTAAAATATACAATATTCTAGTTCAAAACTTCCCTAGAGGAAACTACAGTATTGTTACAGTTATAAAGGAACAAGTAATAGGTTTATTCCATGCTGAAAAAAAGAAGAAAGAAAACACAACGTTTCGGCCGTGGAGCCTTCTTCAGGTGTGAGAAAGACAAGGCAGTAAGCAAAGGTAATGTAGTGGGAGAACAAAAGCTGGGAGAGAGGAGGAGCGAGAGGCGGGAGCAGGGGACAGAAAGAGAGGCCAATCAAGAGGTGTGAAGTCAGAATAGGTGTAGGAAGGTGTGAAATGAAACCTACAATGAATAGAGAGAATTTAGAAGAAAAGTAGTCTGTCGTTAAGAGAAGGGGGAAGGTGTGATCCTAGCTGCAGGATAATTTTGGTTTCTGTAGTCTTTCTGATGTATGAGTTTGGAAAACCGTGTTTGAGAACACAGACGGAGAGATTAGAGTGGTGACTAGGAAGTGTCTCTAAGAGTCTTAGATTTTGTGACACCTGTCAAACACTTCTAGTTTCAAAGCAGAGGTGAAGTTTGCTGAGATGTGGGGATGCCATTGATCAAAAACAATTGTAATGTTTACCTTGGTATATCTAAGTAAATACATTGTGGGTTAATGAGCAGTACAGAAACACACCAAATAAGATTGAATTAAGATCACAGAGAGAACAAGATGTGAACAAGACAAGAACCAAGAAGAAGAGAGTCCAGAGGAGTTGGACCATGAAGCTTGCACCAGGTGAGAGCCCCTACTTCATGATCACGCAAACAAAAGCTACTTTAAGTGTTTGAACCTTGCTAGAGAGAGCTGGGTAAATATGGGTAAAATATACCTCAGTTAAAGATGTATTTCTTGCTTAGAGTGCATTTTTAGAATATGAAGATAGTCTCCCATTTATTTTGTGGCACCTGGGTTTCCAGAGAGAGATTTAACTGCAGGTTATATCTTATTTGGCCTATGAAGGCATCATTCAGGAGTTTAATAGTTGGATTCTGGGTTTTTTTCCTGGATGATTAAGATGTTAGGCCTCTGAAACACCTTGTCTGTAAACACTGTACACATAGAGTAACTAGTGTGTTGTATGTTTTCTTGTGTGTTGTGTAGTGTTTGTCTTGTCATTATTAATAAACATTTGTTTAAGTACCAGTGTACAGTACCAGGATTATTACTCCTTTCACGAAAGCTGTACCAGAGAACAAAGAATTCATGTGCCTAATTATACCGATCGAGTATATTCTGAAGAAATCACTTACAAGTTGGGGGTTATGAATATTTATTTTACATATTGACTAAAACGCTCTGTCAATTACTGATTTTCACCATTTTTGTAACACCCTATTTGTAACAGTATTTTTAATATAAATGTAAAAATGTGCCAGTATATGAGTTCAATCTGAAATTGCTTCCTTTGCAAAACCACCCATCCTTTTAAAGTTAATAGCAGCCCATCTGCTCTAATATCCTAATTCACTCATTAGTATATTTTGGAATATCTTCAAGGAAAAGGAAGCTGTGCTTCCAGAAGTAAATATGTTTTAAAGAATGTCTTTTTCAGTTAAAAGCAGGTGTTGTTTTGCAAGATGATGGAAGAAATATGCAAATGTAATAACAGCTTGTGTGGTTCATGGTTGAGTAAAAAGCCATGGTACAAAGCAATAATTATGTAACTGCTATGTCAATGTTATTCTATTTTAATCAGCAACAAATGTAGATCTAGCATTCATGACCATAAATTATATTAATTACTCAAACATACAGTGCCTATTTTAATGCATAAACAAAGGCCTACCTCAATGTTAGCCTTAGGTCCTCATAAAGGGATTCTGAAACAAATTAACATTCATCTTCAAAAAATAAATTTAGTGTAAAACACATTTAGTTGTAGTGTGTGAAATGCTTTTTATGTTATACAAAGTATTACACATTAAATATATTGTAATTTCATTTTTTTAGCATTAAAGAATAATTACAAGTATTATATAATGCAGTACATTAGTGTATATTTTTCTTAAGTGTATGTCTCTTAAAAATCATTATTGTAACATTGAATAAAACACACACCTAAATATATTAAAATTGAATTGAATAATTATTTTTTATTATACTTGATTATGTTTAAATCACAGTTACAATACACCATGAAGATAGAGAGCTTGCCATGTCACAGAGACTGAGTTACCATAGTTAACATTTAATGCTAAATACACCGTATCCAAACTATTGAGGCCCATAGAATGAAACAAGCTGCTGGCTCATAAGTATGTGTTGCAGAAGAAGATGTCTACAGTCATACTTTCTCCTGTGCTAGTATGAAAATTGTCTCTCTTGGAGAGCAAGTTGGTGTATGAGTATTCCTAATTATTTTAGGGCGGTGTGGTGGATCTGTGGCTAAGGATCTGCACCTGTGGCTGGAAGGTTGCTGGTTCATTTCCCGCAGCTGGCAGAGGAATCCTACTCCTTTGGGCCCCTGAGCAAGGCCCTTAACCCCAACTGCTGCAGGGGTGCCGTATAAATGGCTGACCCTGTGCTCTGACTCAAAGCTTCTCTCCCTGTCTGTATGTCTTGTGGAGAGCAAGTTTGAGCAAGATTGAAACAGTATACAAAGAAAAATAAATAATTGCTGATTTCTGATTAAAGTTGTAAAAAAGCATTTATTTGAGTTAATAGTTTAGAATTAGTTATTATTTAATGGTTAAGCAGACTGATTTAGAATAATTATCTAGATTACAGGTATTTCCTGTTTAAAATGTTTCAAAGTCTTCAACACATCTCTCTTTTTTAATCTGTAGTTTTAAAAAGTATGGTAATTCAGTCTGCGTCACAACAACCCCAATGTTATCAACTCAATGAGGGTTTGCTTCTCGATATGTTTCCCACCCGCAAGGCATTTCCATCATATTGTGTATAATTCAGTATCTCTCAATCTTTCTGTCCTTCTCTTATCTCAATAAATCACTTATCACCAGTCCTATAATTAGCTACATCCATCTGTTTGTCATCCAGGTGGATATACCAGTTATATTCTTTAACTTCTTCAATGCTGTACCCATTCCTAGTCATGCCTTTATCTATATTTGGACACAGTCTGAATGACATTTTCATGAGGTTTTTGAGAATATATTGGAAGAGCAGATACATTTATTTACAAAAGCTAATACTGTAAACCTAGAGTAATTTTGAGTAAGTAGGTCAAATTCACCTTCTTTCTCATGATAAAATGTTTATTTTATAAGTATGCCTTTTTAAAATTTTAACAAAACAACTATATGCTGTTGCATATGCATACTTACAATAGTGGGATACTTTCACAGTAATATACTGTAGCTAAGGAAACAAGTAGAAGGGATCTGCACAAAGGAACAAGTAGATTAGATTTTAATTCCATGCTGAAGACTAAAAAGAAAGAAGGTTTCAAATAGTGAAGCCACAGTATTTAACCCTCCAGTGTGTTTGGACTGTGGGAGGAAACCAGAAAACCCAGAGGAAACCCAAACAAGCATGATGAGCACATATGGAATATGTGCATAGAACACCCAAGGAATCGAAAAAAGTTAATGATATAAACTATTTTCTATTATTTTTCTGCAGACCCTTCCATCCTCAATATCCCCAATTATAAATAATGAGTACACTGGAAATTCTGCATTCTCATATGCATCTCCCAGAGCATAAATATTCTCCATACTTTACTCTGTTTTATTACTCCATAAATTGTTTCCTTTAGTTAACGTAGAGGATGAGGATGAAGAGAATGATTGTATTTTATAGTGTTCTTCATCCCCAGAAATCCCTAATGCATTTTTTTTAGGAGGGGACCAAATTCCACCAGTGAAGTACTCACCCGTGTGATGTGTGGCAGGCATTTTATGCCTTTTTATTGTAATTTTATCTTTTTACGAGAAACTCTCTCTGATGGGACTTGGTTCCGTTCTATTGAAATTCACCCAAGAAAATATGAAATATTTATCATTACAAAGATTCTTGTCATAACCAAGTTCCTTTCTGGCATTTTTTGTATATAATTTAAAACTTTATTTTAGAAAACATTCAGTGAAAATTAGTATACTTTGAACAAATGAAGCACGGAATTGACCACTGTCATGAACAGTCAGGTCATGTGGAATATTGTTTTTACTTCATAAACATTTAGACTGTATTATAATTTATATTGTAATATTTAATTATGCAATCTATAGTAAATAACACAAGCTTAAAACTATTTAATGATTTATAAAATGTGCAAGTCCCTTGTAGGCTTCATTGTCATGCCTTATTTCTGTAGTTTACCTGTCTTTTTTGTCACTTTTCTAGTGGGTGTTTTTCCATCACACATAAATGACCACCTTGAGCTTTTCCTGGGATGTAAGCCAAGACACATCAGCCTCTAGTTATAACTGACGTGGAATATTGTTGTTGCTGTTTCTGTTTTCTTATCTGATGCAAGAATTGATGCACTTTTTTTTCCATTGAAGGGATGACTCAGCTACTCATCTAAGTGAACTGAAGCTAAACTCTTACATGGGATAGGTTTCTTTTGTTTTCTGTGACAAATGAAAATCTAAGCCATTCCTCTTGCATCTTTTGTGAGTTCATAAATCTTGAATTTCTCTAGGTTTTTTACATCTATTAAAAAAAGATTTAGATATAATATATCATGACTTCTGTAGGAAAACCTATCTACAAAAGGATAAATTGCTGGGAATGGGAAACTGGAAAACAAATAAAAATGCATTTACTGTATTTTTCAAATTAAAAGATATCCATGTTTTAAAAATAGAATCATGCTTTTACAGTATGTACAGTATGTGTAAAAAAAATAACGGAAAAGAAACAGTCATTTAAAGAGAAGAATATATCAAAAGCAGGTGCTGTGAAGAAAGAAACAAATTATGCCAGCTTGGCCCACAAAAAAACACAATTTCAGAGGGCCAATCAACAATTCTTTTGGAATAGATAGACTTGGGCAAATACTCTGTTCTATGGATTATTTAAAATACACAGATTATTTTAAACCACATAACGAGTAACTGTCTCTATTGTACCCTTTGAAGAAAACTGCAAACTCTAGCACAGACTGAGCAGGAGCTCACCAGAAATTAGACAGATCTGAAATTTGTTAGGGCAAAGAAATAGCATCATAAAGAAATCACAACTGTGAGGAGGAAACATTCCAAATATGGATAACTGTGGAATTTGGGAAATACAGTGACCTATTCACACTATTTTCAGAAACTGAAGTTCTTAAACTGCAAAAAGATGTATTTGAAAAAAAATGAATTCGATTTTTAAGTAATTGTTGTTTAAAATAAATGTAAAATTCCCAATGACTTTACACAGTGCCTCTAAATGTTATTGAAGCCATTCCTATAGTCTCTCATTTTGCAAATATTACAAAATTATGCATACATACTGTATTTTTAAAACTTTTATTCAACACCTGAATGCTCAAACTGAAAACTTCAATCGGTAAAATACAGTAAGTACACAACCTTGGTGCAATTTTACCCACTCTTCTGAGCAGATTTTCTCAAGCTCTCTCAAGTTACATAGAGATACTGTAGCTCATGGACAACAGTTTCCAAGTCCTCATGTTCTCAATAAGATTCAAATCAAGACTTTGACTGGGCCACCCATTCACTTTCTTATTCCTAATTCACTTCTTGTGTTTTGGATCATTGGCCTACTGAAAGGTAAATTTTCGTTCCAGTTTTAGGTCTGAAGCAGGGTTTCCTCTAAAATTCCCAAGTACTTTGTTCCATCTACGTTCAGTTTTGACAAGATTCCCAGAATCATTTTGCTGATGAAAAGCAAAACTGTACTGTGCAGTATATCATCATGATTGACTGTAGTGATGGTATTGACTGAGTAATGAATTTTGGGATTGCATCAAATCTAACACTTTACAATTAGACCAAAAAGTTCCAGTTTTGTCTTGTCTGATCAGAAGACCCTTTTGTCGCATATTTGCAGTATTAGTTTGCTATATTGCAAAATCCATATGGGGTCTAAGATGTTTTTTTTCTATTCAGTTGCAGACTATTCTTCTTAGCGGAGTAACTGGCATACAGTTGATTCATGGACATTTTCTCAAGTCTTAACCACTGAACTCTGTAACTCTTTCAAAGTCGTTGTTGGGCTAATTGTGGCATCACTAATCAGTTTTCTCCTTCCTTGTCTGTTCAGTTTGGAGGGACAGCCTGTTCTAGGCACTGTCTGTGTACTTTCCATTTCTTAGTTATCAACTACAAGAGATATAAATGGTTTTTAAAATTTTATTATATACCTCATCTTGTCTGTGCCTTTACAAAACTTTATCTCTGTATTACTTTGAAAGCTCATTCATCTTCATGACTAAATCTTTACTTGAAATTAATCACATTACTGAGGGACCTTATAGAGATGGTAGAGAGATTTCTATTTACCAATTTATTGAAAAATGAACATTGGATTGGTATACTTTGATGGACATTGGCTAAAGTTTAAGTTTTGTTGTAATTTGTAAAATATAGTAATTATACAGATGCAGCCATTCAAAATGCGCGGTAAAAACCCGCGGTACAGTAACCTACCCACAAGCCACCGCAGGGCACCGGAGGGCACCGCGGTAAGTGATTGGCTGGCCAAAATGACCGACAGGGGCACTCGTGGTGCATTGGTTGGTAGTGCAAAGATTTAATAATTTAATGTCTTTACTGTGCACATTTTAATCCGCTTAGTTTTGAATATTTATATGGATTTTACCACTAAAGGGAAATTTTAGTAGCTGAGCATAAAAAGAAGAGGAGCATAACGCATCTGAAGGTCATAAACGATATTAATTTAGGAACATAAACATTACTGTATGTATGTAAACTGTACTGTGTATGGCTGGTCTTGGTAGTTTAAAGAAAAAATACACACCAGTCTTCCATTTCTCCCTAAACATTTTAAGCATGAAAGTTTTATGAAACGGTACCCAAATATGCGATTGCTGTATAGAATGAATTTTAATTTAAAAAAATTATTTAACACGAACATTAAGCTGTTTACATCTTCTGCCTGAGAACAGTCACCCGTTGCTACCCAATGCAGAAACACAGCCACTAACTAGCAAAGAGAGGACATTAGCTACCCAATATGATAAAGAAATAAATGATTATTTTGTTTATTTCTTTTGCACATTTATTTGAACATTTCCATCGATTGTACAAGCACTTGGAAACTGTCCAATCCCTAGTTCATCAGGCATTTTACCGGTCTGGCGCCGGTCTGTGTCTTCCAGGATATAATGCCAGCGAACTCTTGTTTTTATGTCCACTATAACAGACAATCTCCTTTGCTTTTAACCGAGCGTTTAATAATTTCCTAAAATGAAAATGATTTACTTTATTTCCCTCACGGGATCAATAAAAGTATCTATCATCTGTCTAAACTATGGGACAGAATTCTGGGGTCTCCCCATACCAGAGATTATGGTAGGGCTTCAGAATGGTGATTGGCTGACACCATCTGACACCCCTCTGATTGGAGAAAAAAGACGTGCTGGTTTGCTATACATACTGTACCAGGAAGAGGATTTCTTTCCATTCAAAACGTGTATTTTAAAAGTTTAAGAAGTAAAAACCTTACAGCGTACACAGATTTCTAAACTGATCAGGATCGTTATCTTTGTCTTATGCATAATAATGTTCACCGCTCTGTCCAGCAAATTAATAATAAACTTTATTTTATATAGCGTTTTAAACGAATAAGTAATTAGATTGCTCATAAACCTAATCACTTGCTTTTTCTTTTTATTTAGGCTCAGATTTCAACTATAGATCGTATTATTAATAACCATAATAACAACCAACCAACAAAAACAACCATATAAACATAATACCAACCAAAAACATAGATAACAACCACAATACAAAATCAAATATATCAAACCATTTTACTCTCGCAAAGTCCTCCAATTATCATAATCCCGCCCCTTATGCAAAACCAAACCTTCCTCACATCCCAGTTTATCCTATTTATCATAAACAAAATCCACCTCAATTTTCAACATAAAGCATTACACAAAATCAATACCTCAACACTCCATACTCAACAACGATAATTCACAAACAGCCAGAACATGTAACTACACATTCCCAAACAGACCTAATTTCCATAGCCCCGCCCCTTATGCAAAACCAACACCCCTCCCCTGTTCTCTCCCTCCCCTGGCGGTTGTAATTGTTTTTATTTTCAAATAAATTTTAGCAAAGTCATGTATTTTAAAAATCTTAAGATTTTTATATTTATGTCTTCATTTAGTGGTTTCATTAGTGACAAAGGCTAAACTTTCTTGGAAAAATGTCTTTTATGTAAACCATGTTTGCTATTAATTCATTCAGGGCTAAAATATGTTCATTGTCTTCTAATGAAAGAAGGGTTCCTTTCGCCGTAGTCGGGTTGAAATTAGAAGCTTGCCACGCCCGGACTGTTACACCAACGCATTAGCATGTTAAAGCGATTTCATTGAGGAGCCTAGCCTTTAACTAGTAAGTACTGTACTTACTGGGTTTTTGAGGGGGGGGGAGGTGTCTTTCGCTGGAAATATCGCCTCCTACTTTGAAAATACCCGTGAAACCGGTTCAATTCGTCACAGCCAGCACTCCTGCAGAGAGGGGGGTTGTACTTGGAGTGTATACAGTACACGCGTTATGCTCTTCGTTAATGTCTAAGCCGGAACATATCATTATATCTCATTTTGTATTTCTTAAAAAAAAATCGTTTTCCCAGCCTAACAGTATTGTTTTTAACCTGTAAAGCGCTTTGAGGAGCCACCTTTAAAGGCGCCATATACAATAAAGTTAATTATTATTACTATTGTAAATTTGCTGGACAGAGAGGTGAACATTATTACACAGAAGACAAAGATAGCAATTTACGTTGCATTGTGTATCGTGCTGCTTTAATACAGTTTTAAATAATTAAAAGTCTAAACAGTATCAGCTTTATTTATGGGTTTTAAATAAAGGTGATTTAAACGCGATTTAAATCAATATAAATGTTTATATTGTAACGCATAGGTGACTATTCATTGTTATTAAAATGACTTAAATTCGATCATGTTGTGATATTTAGAAATATACATTTGTTTGGTGCGAGTGAAGTTTTATTTAATCTCTGAGCCATACTGATTCTTCTGGAAGCCAGTTTCCGCCAGGGAGTAAAAAAAAACACACTATGGTATTCTCTCCAATGCAGTGCAGTTAAAAACATACCTCTGATGCTGCTCCTAAATGAATATCGTTTATGACCATCAGAAGCTTTATGCTCCTTTTCTTTTTTCCAGTGGATTGAACAGGGAGAGGCATTTCATGATGTACTTTTCACTGATGAAACAACAGTGGCTCTGGAACAGTTTTCAACCATGTCGTTTTATAAAAAGGGGAGATATGTACACGTTACTGAAGCTAAAAGTTTAGCCTTTGTCACTAATGTAACCACTAAATAAAGACATATAGAAATCCCTACGTTACAGACTGTATATGGCTGGTATTGGTAGTTTAAAGAAAAAATACACACCAGTATTCCACTTTCTCCCTAAACATTTTAAGCATCAGAGTCTTACATGTGGTTATTTCGGAAACGTTTGTACGTGCTCCTTCTGACCATGTTACTGTTTACTGTTACTGACCATATTAAGTTTAAGTGCCTGTGGGCACTTTTCCTGTCCGTGGGGGGTGGACCGTCTTTCATTAGAAGGTTAGTCTGTTCTACTCTGAGAATGTAGAGGGGGTGGAAAGTGCCCGCGGTCATTTAATTAGTATTAAAATTCGCACTGATTCCCTTGCGAAGATACGGACATAGGAATATTCGTGCGTGGTCAAAAAATGGCATAAAAACGACAAAGTGAAGGCTGTGAAAACATTCACAATGTACTTTATACACAAAGCAAATATACCCCCCCCCCCCTCTCAATTCAATTCAAGCTGCTTTATTAGCATGACAGATGGGTACAATCAGTGTTGGGTATTTACTTTGCTTTGAGATGCCACTTTTAAAGGTGATATATAAAATCAAGGCTTTAACTTGCTTTAACTCCGCAAGTCTGAGTTCTTGTGTCTGTCCTATCCGAACCCAAAAGTATTACAATATGTATCTTTATAGCAGGTGGTGTACAGCTTTTTAGTATAGATTACACTTTTCTAAAATGTATTTAAAAAATAAAAACGATTACAATCTAATCTTTCCACGTTTGATCCCAAAATAAATCTAAACGGGGAGAAAGCTATGCTGAAAGTTTATTAAGATACTTAGAAGACAAAGATATCAATTTATGTTGCATTTGTCTGATTGTGAATCAAAAAACACATATATTTAAACCCGCATTTGCGATTTAAATCAAAACGTTATTTAAATCAATATAAATGTTTATATTGTAACGCCTAGGTGACTATTCATTGTTATTAAAATGACTTAAATTCGATCATGTTGTGATATTTAGAAATATAAATTTGTTTGGTGCGAGTGAGGTTTTATTTAATCTATGACTCAGTGATGGCCTGGCATGGTGAGGTGCGCTGGCAGCTATGTGGTGTTACGCAGTGGTGGCCTGACACGGTGAGGTGCCCTGGCAGCTGTATGATGCAGTGGTGGCCTGGCACGGTGAGGTGCGCTTGCAGCTATGTGATGCAGTGGTGGCCTGGCACGGTGAGGTGCGCTGGCAGGTGGGTGATGCAGTGGTGGTCGGGTATGTAGAGGTGCACTGGCAGCTGTGTGTTGTGATGCAGTGGTGGCCTGGCACGGTGAGGTGCGCTGGCAGCTGTGTGATGCAGTGGTGGCCTGGCATGGTGAGGTGCCCTGACAGCTGTGTGGTGTGGCGCAGTTGTGGCCTGGCACGGTGAAGTGCGCTGGCAGCTGTGTGATGCAGTGGTGGCCGGGCACGGTGAGGTGCGCTGGCAGGTGGGTGATGCAGTGGTGGTCGGGTATGTAGAGGTGCACTGGCAGCTGTGTGTTGTGACGCAGTGGTGGCCTGGCACGGTGAGGTGCGCTGGCAGCTGTGTGATGCAGTGGTGGCCTGGCATGGTGAGGTGCGCTGACAGCTGTGTGGTGTGGCGCAGTTGTGGCCTGGCACGGTGAAGTGCGCTGGCAGCTGTGTGATGCAGTGGTGGCCGGGCACGGTGAGGTGCGCTGGCAGGTGGGTGATGCAGTGGTGGTCGGGTATGTAGAGGTGCACTGGCAGCTGTGTGTTGTGACGCAGTGGTGGCCTGGCACGGTGAGGTGCGCTGGCAGCTGTGTGATGCAGTGGTGGCCTGGCATGGTGAGGTGCGCTGACAGCTGTGTTTGGTTGGCGCAGTTGTGGCCTGGCACGGTGAAGTGCGCTGGCAGCTGTGTGATGCAGTGGTGGCCAGGCACGGTGAGGTGCGCTGGCAGGTGGGTGATGCAGTGGTGGCCTGGCACCGTGAGGTGCGCTGGCAGCTGTGTGGTGTGACGCAGTGGTGGCCTGGCACGGTGAAGTGCGCTGGCAGCTGTGTGGTGTGACGCAGTGGTGGCCTGGCACGGTGAAGTGCGCTGGCAGCTGTGTGGTGTGACGCAGTGGTGGCCTGGTACGGTGAGGTGCGCTGGCAGCTGTGTGGTGTGACGCAGTGGTGGCCTGGCACGGTGAAGTGCGCTGGCAGCTGTGTGGTGTGACGCAGTGGTGGCCTGGTACGGTGAGGTGCGCTGGCAGCTGTGTGGTGTGACGCAGTGGTGGCCTGGCACGGTGAGGTGCGCTGGCATATAATGAATATATTCATGTGCATCCAACACACAGTTCAACGCTAGCAACTACACAAAATCTAAAATATGAGCTCTACTTGCCACTTACAATACCAACAGTACCAGCTAACTTTAGTAGTGACATTTTCATGGATCTTTTTAACAATAAAATTTACAACATCAGACTTCAGACACAATTAAACAGGCCTCAAAAAAGTCTGGTACAAACATTTTCAGCATGGTGAAACATGGTGAACATTTCCACCACTGCGTCACACCACACAGCTGCCAGCGCACCTCACCGTGCCAGGCCACCACTGCATCACCCAGCTGCCAGCGCACCTCACCGTGCCAGGCCACCACTGCATCACACAGCTGCCAGCGCACCTCACCGTGCCAGGCCACCACTGCGTCACACCACACAGCTGCCAGCGCACTTCACCGTGCCAGGCCACCACTGCGTCACACCACACAACTGCCAGCGCACTTCACCGTGCCAGGCCACCACTGCGTCACACCACACAGCTGCCAGCGCACCTCACGGTGCCAGGCCACCACTGCATCACCCACCTGCCAGCGCACCTCACCGTGCCAGGCCACCACTGCATCACACAGCTGCCAGCGCACCTCACCGTGCCAGGCCACCACTGCGTCACAACACACAGCTGCCAGTGCACCTCTACATACCCGACCACCACTGCATCACACAGCTGCCAGCGCACCTCACCGTGCCAGGCCACCACTGCGTCACATAGCTGCAAGCGCACCTCACCGTGCCAGGCCACCACTGCATCATACAGCTGCCAGGGCACCTCACCGTGTCAGGCCACCACTGCGTCACACATATTTTAGCGCCATATATTTCATGGATATTATGGAATATAATGGATGGATATCTTAGTTATCTTTCTAGTTCACAGGTTTGCATGCATAATTTAATTTTGAAAGCCACTGAGACATCAGGTACTACTGTTGTATTTATGAAAAAGAAACAAAACAAAAAACATACTAACAACTGTGCCATCCTACTCCTTAGTTAATACATTTTATTATTCATAAACAGTTAACATTGTTAGCAAAATATTTTGAATTATATTTAACCCTATTTTTTCTTTAGTTTTGTATTTAACTTATTATATGATAGTCAGACTTAATGTATATTTGAACTATGAAAATATATTTTTACAAGATTTTACATTAAGCACTTAAAATTAATATGGTTAATAATAGTAAACTGTAACATGCTGTAACAAGATCGGTTAAACTGCGAAGAAAATGTTTTCAGAGAAAATGTTTCAGGTGTGAAGAACATAGATCTCCAATGCAATTTCAACCAAACCTGTTCCCACACACCCTGCCCCCACTACCATTAGAATATACACAAAGCACTCAAATCTTTCGAGCTAATGATCAGGTGACCCGAGAGAGAGCGAGAGAAACACCAAGGGGTGCGGAACCAGGGAACTATTTACATGGAAAACGGGCGATCTCCCCAGACTGTCCGCCCGTTTCACTGTTACCTGGATACCTCTTTATTTAGAACTCACTAACACTGATTTTTAGTTTAGAAGGATTCAAGTAGGGTTTTAGATGAAAGGCAGCGACCTTAATCAAGCCCAAATCATAATTGAACCCATTCAGAGCCTACATTACATTTTAGCGTTTCATTCTGAGCAGAAGACCCTCACACCTGAAGAAGGGGGAGGTGTTTTTCGCTGGAAATCTCGCCTGCTTCTACTTTACAACCGGAGTGCTGGCTGTGACGAATTAAACCGGTATTACAGGTTTCAATCACAGACCATGTGACATGGGAGTCAGGAAACTAACACAGCGCCACCAGATTTGATAACGCTATAAAAACGCTATAAAATAATGTGACTTGGCACAGAACAAGTTTACAGCACAGTACAATAATAAATGCTGACCATGACTTTAGAAGCATAAATTGCCTTACACTCAATTTAAACACAAGCTGTCTTTAGCCCTCTAAGCTGGTTCATACAGAAATGTAGAGATCCAGGCTCAGAACACACAGCTTCATTAGCGAATACATATGCAGGACAACTAGAGAAGACGTTTTACAGAGGATGGATTTTTAGAAACATCCCATCAGTGACATCACTGAAGTCAACTCCTAGGTACTGTAACTGTTGTGTGGATAGTTTCACAAGAATCAGACAAAGGTTTAAGCATCGCTTGTTCTAGATAAAACTGCAAAAAAAAAACAACAACCCATAATGTACTTCTTTGCCCAAATCATATATTCACAACGTGAAATCTAGAAAATAATATTACGTAACCAAAATCCGCAATATGGAAACAGAACCTGTGTAACTGTTGATAGATGATGTACTCGTAACATTTTTTCAAGACGAACTACAACATTTAAAAAATGACTTGTATGTACTTGATATCTCTAATCAATCCACAGGTCCCAGCACAAAACGAAACTAAAACGCATACCGTTTCGCGCTTCTTAATAGTTGCTCAAAAGTAATTTGACCGTATGAAATGCATAATATAAACCTAGAAACATATACGTGAGCAGTACTTAAGCACTGTAGTATCGGTGTTAAGACATACCTCTCAAATACTGTAAATCAAGTTAAAAATATCTCAAGACCGATTCTGGTCATAATGAAACCATGTTTCGTGTATGTTTTCTTTAAAGTACCGAGACCAGCCATATACTGTATGTTTATGTTCCAAAATTAATATCGTTTATGGCCTTCACACGCGTTGCAGTATGCTCCTATTCTTTTTATGCTCAGCTACTAAGATTTCCCTTCAGTGGTAAAATTAGATATGAATATTCAATACTTAAACGGGCACAGTTAAGACATTAAATATACATATACATACTGTATACAGTACAGTTTGCATACGGTAATATGTTTATGTTCCTAAATCAATCTCTTTTATGAGCATGTGAAAGGCATGGTGAATCACTGTACTTTGCATGATTGGAAACAAATGCGTGATTGCGAAATGCTGTGGTGTTACTTTTACAAAGACGGTCAATGAAAAAAAGAATGTTGACCAGGGCAATACTTTGAGTTTACACTTACAGCTTGTCCAAGGTCATTCATTATTAATACTATTAGTAATATCTTCGTTAAAGACTTTGATGGCCACAGCTCAAACATGAGAGGTTGAGCTTTATTAGCTCCACCTTGCGGAAATTCCGGATACTATTATTTTGCTTGTCGTATTATAGGAGAATTTACGGTAACTCGCGGTATTTACCGGTAGCTTGCGGTAGACTGCGTACAGCGTACCGCAAAATAATGCGGTATCGCCCGCGCATTTTGAATGGCTGCATCTGTAGTTTGTAAGCAACAAGTAAGATACGTATGAAGATATGGTTAACCAATCAAATAGGAGAAGGGGAGATGATAGGTCTGGTGGAAGCCTTAATTGTTTCTATGCCAGAAAGAGTGTGTCACAGTGTCAGGTCACAGTGGACTAAAGAATACTATTGTAAGCAGAGTGTCAAAGGTCCAAAGGTTGAGTTATGGGGATAGTACATCTGAGTGGGAGGGATGCAGGCTTCATTGATTTGTTTTGTGAGGCAAGGTTCTGAATTTCTGAAACTGAGAACGAGAGAGAGAGTGGAATGTGATTTGAATGACTGGTAATAGGGGTAGTTTGAATTGTAAACTGGTTACAGATGAAAACATGAGATAAACATCCAAGTACGTTTGTAAAGTGAGGAAAACAAAAATAACATTCACTGATAATATGTACTACGGAAATGTTGTCTGAGTGGATGAGTACAAAAAATGGATCTTGAACCCTTCATTAATTTCCTTTGGTAACAAGGAGTTAAAAAAAATTCTCAAGAAAGCAAAGAGTCCTGTTTCTGAATCACATTTAAAGATGTTTATTCTGTTGTTGAAACATTACAGTATACTAATTGTATATGTTACAAAAGTATTAAAACATAAAATAATCAGTCATTACATTGTGTTAATACTGTACAAATACATAAAATAACAAACATTGCAGTAATCCCAAGAGTTACTGTAGTTCAATTTATCTTTTTATTTGATATTATGTTTTTTTATAACTCTGTCTATCATGGAAGAAGAACTTACAATCTACACAGCAGTGGACCCTGTTTTAGCCAGTCAATAAGTAAATCTAAACATTTTAATAGATGACACTCAAGGAAACACATGCCAGTACTGTGTGTTGTACTTGAGGGAATTAACTAAAAGTTTGTATTATCTCTTGTTGGCTATGTATTTCTTTACTTATATTTAACTAACTCAGTCTCTTGATGTCTTGTCTCAGAAGATAATATAGTCACATTGTATCTCTACGCATAGCTGGCATAGTTCTCAGAGCCAGCAGAAAAGAAAAGAAAATATAGGTACTGGTCAGCTTTCTAGAATGACTATATACTGTATAGCCACAATGCATGCAGAGATTCATATGGGAGTGTATCATTTGTTTCACTGTAAAGCGTTTTCTTTTGAGTCTTGCATACAAGAGCAAGACTCCCATATGCATATGAAATAAGGATGACTTTCAACACACAAACTCTCGAGTGATGCCCTTTGTTTGGCACAACATACTGTACTAATGTTTTTCAAAGCTATTAGTAGATGAAATACTTTTTTTTACCTTCTGGCCTTACTGTACCTTTACAAAACATTTTATCCAGATTGAAGCATTCCAGTTTCAATAAGGAGGGATTCTACATCATATGTGGCTCTCTAGTAATTTCTGTATCTTTTTACCGTACAACAAAATGAAATATAATAAAAATCTTAAATAATAGACTATTTTTTGGAGCCCTTAATGGAAGCACAGGAGAAAAAATAAACATTTTACATTAAGTGATTACCTATGTAGGGGTTTTGTGCATTTACTGGGACAATTATTAATTGTAGTAGTAAGTCACAAAATGATTTTTTGATGGCTATTAGAAAACCGACCTTGCGGAATAACTCAGCAACGCACACACATGGATACTAATACACGACTACATTTATTAATACATAAAATGTGCATATAAATGTGCATATAACAGATCGTATCGTCAGGGTAAGCAAAATACAAAAGGTATATATTCTATCACGAAGAGTTACAAACCAAGAGAGACATACATTCAGTATACCATTCATTTATATCATGAACTTTGATTACAACTTCTAAACTAGATACTCCAAAACATGTATGTCACTCATAGGAATTAAATTGATATCAACTGGGGTTGAGGTAACAATTGAATTCTCGAGTTGTAATGTAGAATGTTGAATACTCATCCAATTTATGTGGATTCAGATCTCCTGCGGACACAAAGGAACAGCTGTTCCAATCGGTATCCTCTGGCCTGGTGCCAGGCAGTCCTGGTACGGCGTGAAGTGTGGGAGAAGGAGGGAAAGATTCCTGCTGCGGCGCGCTGGCAGTGACTCTCTGAAGACTTGGCTAGTTAGTCCTGGCTGAAATAGCAGAGTTTGTGCACATGAAAAGTGACTGCAGGTCCAAGCAAGTCACAATCTTTAGACGGGAAGAAGACCGGTTCGCTACCGATGTAGCGCTAGTCCTGAATACTGAGATTCAGCTGTTGACAGTTCCGACCGTAGTTCACTCGTTAATCAGGCCAGCATTCGCAATGGGTTACTGGCGGTTCATGAGGCTTGCTGCTGGGCTAACCTCGGGAAGATCCTATGGTTACATGTGGGTGACCTCTGGTCTCAACTCTTAGAACAAGATAAGTCCTGGTACTTGGACACACTGGCCGTCACCTGATTGTCCAAGATGAGTCTGAGAATGTCCTGGAGGGGCACCTTCCAGGCCCTGTGCTGCCTCTTTTATCCGGAGGAACTATGGTTGTTCATTGGTTGAAAGTTCCGCGGGGATTTGAGACCCACGTGGGGTTACCCTGCCCTACCAGTTCCTGATTGGCTGATCAAGGTGGAGGATGAGTAACAATGCTCTCTGACATTAGTGTTGTAAACAACCTGGGATGAGACTATCCCTTGGAATCTACCAGACAGTAAGGTGCCAGAGATGACCATTTATTAGGGTGGCTGGAGAATCTAAGCCTTGGGACTTCTTCCTTATCAGGAAACTCTATGAGATAGAAAAACACCTTAATTCTGAACCAAATGGAATGGCCTCTCTGTGTCCAGCACCACTTAGATGAGGGAGAGAGAGACTGGCAAGGGAGCAGCAAACTTAATTCCTGTATTATTAATAAGCCTTGCCGCTACAACTATAAATACAAGTATCTTGTTAACCTATCCCAGACTGTCTATTAGTCTCCCTCATGGCTTTTGTTCACTCAGTCAAGAAAATTAGTGCCAGATTTATAACAAATTACCTTACCTCAAATCACATACTGTATCATATGGTTTGCCTGAAGCTATTGAAATTCCTGTTTATTTTTATTTTTGAGCCTATATATATTTTAAATGCCTTAACCTCTCTTTTCTTTAAGTTCTCCACTTAGTTTTTTCCATTTATCCTGTGAATATACTGTACAACTATTAATCACTAAGGAATGCGCGTACTGTGGGATTTGAGCTACAGGTGGCCGCAGTACATGATTCATCGGCCAAAGCTGATCGGCAGGTGTCACTTGTGGTGCATTAGTTGTTAGTGAAATGATTGCTTAATTTAACTAACTAACTTCTCTACTATGCATGTTTAAATCCTCTTAATATGGAAGTTTACAACTAAAGGGAAATTTTGGTAGCTGAGCATAAAAATAAGAGGAGCATAACGTCTCCGAAGGTCATAACCGATATTAATTTAGGAATAGAAATATATTATACAAACTGTATATGGCTGGTAGTGGTAGTTTAAATAGAAAATACACAACAGTATTCCACTTTCTTTATAAACATTTTATGCATCAAAGTCTTTCACTCGGTCACTTACTGTGGTTATTTGGGAAACGTTTTGAGATGCTCGTTCTGATAATATTAAGTTTATATACTTTATATAAAAAGATTTACTGTTTTAACCTTTTCTATGAATATTTGCGCTCGTTATCGCAGTAAAAAAATGTGTTCTTTTTAGAATTCACTTAATAGAGAATATAATATGGAATCACATATCTAAAGAAATGAATAATGATATTAATTTAAGGATCTGATTATAATATATTTACATAGCTCAAATTATTACCCTATTCCATTTTCTTTGTAAACATCTTAATCAATTTCTTTGACTCATTTGCTTGTGATTATGTTGGAAACAATTTAACATGTCTGTTTCAGCACTGTCTCTAAATGACAGATTGGTACAGTGGATAAGGTGCTTGCCTATCAACCTGGAGGTCAGTGTTTGATTCCCTGTCATGGCACACGTTTTTCTTTTAACAAATAAAGACTCATTAAAAAAAAATAAAGTAGTAAATATTATGTACATTATATTGGCATTTTATTTTCATATATCACAATATGTTAAATAAATAAATTGAAAATATGAATGAGAAAATGTGAATACTGTCAATAGTGGGAGTAAAAAACAGTTCAACCAGTTTAATTAAATTCAATTCAAAATACTGCATCCCAATTGGGCAATCAAGACAAGCCTTTGCAACAAGTCTTAAAACTAAATAGTATACAGTATACACGTATTACAATTATAATAAGAGAACAACAAAGTGATATTAACAATACCACTGAAACCAAACTATAATAATCTATCTAGTCACTATTAAAATATTAAATTATTAATCATAAAAAATGTATTTTGTTCAGGGTTATTCGTCACTGTTTTCACAACCTTCTCTTTCTTAAAGATGCCTATTTTTGAGACAGGATGCTTCATATGTCAATAACTTCACCAACAAATGGCACAGAGCCTTCAAACCAAAGGCATTTTAAAGATTGAAATTTGTGAAAAAAATTATATAAAACAGTATTACCATAGTCCACGGTATACTATTTTTCTTAAGATTTTTCTTCATCAAAATTTAAAGTTATATTTATTGTGCTGAAATTTGTATTAAGACAAAATATATATTTTCTTAATGTGGATGTACTGTAAACCTGAAAGAGGCACATCGCATTCGCAAAAAGCTATAATAACAAACTATTTTTACACATCCAGCTATGTTAAATATATAGCCAAAAGGATTGCTCTAAAGGTCCATTCTAAGCTGGAAAGACAAGACTCATTGGGTCTCCTCTATAACTCTTCAGTTTACAGAATAATTCCCACAGAGCCACACAAAATCATCACAACACACAGTAGTAAACAATAGTTGCTGGCTAACTTAAAGGTGTAACACGTCTGTTTTCACTGTCATGGTAACATATTGATGAGCTATTCTCCAGTTACTGGCAATTCTAAAAATAACCCTTTTTCCCTCCTTTGTTTAACTTAAAGAATTCAGTGAAGAAATTCTCATTTCCATCATTTATAATAATTAATCTAGATACACACAGACACCGGAGCCAATTGTGATAGAAACAACCTCCCAGTAAGTATTTGGACCGCACAATACTGTACAGTACAATATATGGTTTAAAGTTTTAAATTTTAAGTTAAATTGTTGGGTGATTACTGGCTGCTGAAATTTGAATTAAGACAAAATTTAGATTTTTGGATCTAAACCTGAAAGAGGCACATCATGTTCACAGCAAGCTATAATAGTGGGCTATTTTTATATATTGTTATATATATTTTATATATATGTAAGAAACAAACAAAAAGTAATTCTCTGATTGGGCCTTGAATCACCTGGGTGTTACGCGCTACATTACAGTCCATTGTCCATTACCACTATAAAGACAGTAAAAGTTTTTTTTTTAAATGAATGTCAAAATGTTTCCAAAACATCCACTTGTAATATTTTAGCAGCTTAGTTAAATGATTCCATATTAATATTACTATCATGTGTTTTTAAATCAGAACAACCTTTTCTTTTACAATAACAGCAAGTGGTGTTCTTACTATGTATTCTTAGAAAGGATAAAAGATGATATTGTAACGCTTCAGGGTTCACATGGACGCCCTCACCGCTGCTGCATCAGGTCGGCTCCCCACCGTCAGGGACTCGAACCAGGTCTCCGGCGTCACTCAACAGAGACCCAGCCTCTTGAGCCAAAGGCAAATCTCCCGTCAGCCCAGCGGCTGCAGTCCCTGCTATTCACAAGGAAGGGCGGTGACGTCACCGCGCTGATAAGCCAGCTCTCACAAGCAATGGAGGCCGTATGCGTTACAATATCTTTTTATTAAGTTCAGTATATAAACTTTATAATATTAGAACAAGCATGTTATAACCATAACCCACTGTAAGTCACCAAGTTAAAGACTTTGATGCATAAAATATTTATGTAGAAGGTGGAATATTGTTGTATACCTTTTTATATTTAGCTACCACTACCATCTACTGTGTATACATTAGGTACAGTATTACGTTATACTACTACTACTTTATTTTTAGCTACCAGAATTTACCTTTAGATTTTCTGAATGTGGATGTAAACCTGAAAGAGGCACATCATGTTCACAAGCTACAGTATAATAATAAACTATTTTTATATATTCAACTGAACAATCTTGCTTTTATAAAATATACCTAATTTTTAATTAGTTTAAAACCTCTTAGTGAGCTTAGGGCCCGGTAACGCTGGGCAATCTGATTTACAAAGCGCATCTCATTGTGTTTAACAAACAAAACCACAAAACCTTTACAGAAAACCTTTTATCAATCGAAAATAGACAACTGGAGCTTCACAAAATTTTTATTTTTAGAAGAGAAATACACCAAGGCAATCGCGCACAATAAAAACAATTTTTGATGATGCACTTCTGCATAAGTATGTCAATTAGTAATCAATAAGTCAGAAAAACATGACTACAAAAGCAAAAACTAGCAAAAACAGAATATGTTTTTACCTTAGCCGGTAGTACGATATATATCCACAAAAGGCTAGACTAACCCACCTCCAGACCTGGAGATGACTGATTGGCTATTGGAATCGAATTTTGAAGTTGACCGCCTGAAAAAAATGTGTGTGACCCAGTGGTGAATAGCGGCCTGTTATGCCAAATCCACTAGATGGCGCTACGTCTTAGCTCGCGGTTCCTGTCAGTTGATTTCAGCATTCTGTGCATGGGCAGTAGGGACTAAGAAGCAGTGAGTTACCATTAAAAACAACCCGAAATTACTACAGAGAGTTGTAATGGTAAATACGGTGTTGTTTCCCTATTTTACACCCTAAATGAGTATAAAGGGGTATTTCATAGGATTGAGACAAGATTAGCAAGATGGATAGTAGATTTTAACGGAGTACACTGAGGCGGTAGCCAGTTTTTAGACAACTACTCGGGCTAGGGATATCTGTTTATTGATTTGTAAGTAATGGGTTTCACATGCTCCTTGTATTTTCTGTTCCTTCATTCTTTACAGGGACTTATGTTTAGCACCGTTTGTTAAGTTTATGAAATTGTAAGTCTTATACTAATTATTGTCGTAATGTAGTTCTCAGTGAGGGCTGAGAGGTGGCCTGTGCAGCCTGTGAGCGGCTTATTTTTGCACGCGCTGCGTGGTGAGTTGTTTAAACTTCAACTGTAATGTAATTTATTTATTTTTATTGTTCAGTGTAGATGCGTTTCTGTAATGGTCAGATGGAATGTAAAAAACTGTAAAACTAAACATGTTTTCTTTGTTTTCTCCTCTGCGTGAAAGAACCACTGCCGTATTTTGTGTATATAAAAATATCGTTATATGTCATTTCTTTTGTTTTTTATTTTTATTTTTTTAAAACTAAGAACAGATCAGACCACATACTCACCTAGAAATAAAGAACCCCAAAATTATATTTGTGTCCTGTGCTAATTATTCTTTGCCAGGCTACATGTGGTTTGATTGGTGAGAAACGCTGTTATCCATTGTATTTTCAGCCATTCAGAGCATGAACCAGGCTTATATTTAAGGGGAGAAAATTCCTGGTGGAAATTGGTTCTGAGGGCCAAAGTTACTAAGTCTTTAATGTTTAACATGCTGTAATGTGACACCCCAAATGCTCCACATGCAACGTTATGCTTTTACTGCTCCACCTGGCAGTTTTACAAAGTAGTATAGCCCCACAACTGAGCATTTCTAAAAAGCTGCAGTACCCTGCAGCCCCTGAACTGCAAACTACTGCAGTATCCCCTGCACATTCTGAATGTCTGGATCTATACCTACAAATGACACTCTAATTTTTCATGTAAACAAAACACGCATCAAAATACAAAGTCATTGTTAGTAAAATCCACTCAAAATATAAATAATGCAGTACCTCTTGGGTTTCTCATCGGTTCAGCTTGTGTCATCAGTCATATCTGAGTGTTCAGTTGCCTTTTTCTGCATATAAACAGTGACATTTATATAGAAGGTTTTATTTCTGGCTTGCCAGAAGTGATTGGAAAATACTTAGGTGCAGCTGACTTTCACATACCAGTAATAAAAGTTTGCCATAAGCGCAATCTTTCCTTTAAAGTGATGTGTGGTTGAGCAGATGATTAAACAAGTAGATATTAAACATTGAACCAAGAGAACAGTTTATATTTTACAGTTTGACAGAAAATAAATTTTAATTATCTTTTAAGTATAGCCCACCTCTATAAAGAAAAAAGTGCAAATACTGTAACTTGTCAGTTTTGTTTTTATTTTCTAAAGAGTCAATCTCTTTCTACAAATTATTCATAACATATGGAAGAGTATATTTTTGTTCCATTCAGCATTATAACTGAGCATAAATATTATTCTAGCTTTTCAAATTATGTAATTGAATTAGTATTATTTTACTGTCATACATTTGCTTTGAATGTAGGTTTCAGCTATTCATGCGATAAATAAGGAAGAATCATATTTAAATAGGTTTCCTCATATGAGCAGAACCTCATATCTGTATTGAAAAAAGTTACTTAAAGAATTAATCTTTTAAAATAAACATTTGATTAGAACTCTTTTTAAATCTGAATATATCATATTGGATGTTGTTTGAATCATTATTGTTGTCATTCATTCAAAGAATTCTAACAAGTCAGTTGTTTTCAATAAACTTACACATAATGGCAGTTACATATATTCATCTATAACTGTTTCAGATGTTTCAGTTTTGTCATTCTGTTTATGGATAGACACTAAATTGCAAATTTTCCTAATTTTCCAATCTATAGCAACCTTTCTGTGTAAGTGACATCATAGAGTTTTGTTAATGACCTGTGAATAGTACAGTATCTCTTGTTTTCTAATGTGCAATTGGTAGAACACCATCAAGATTTGTTTTTTTAAGTGTTTCTAGTACCTTTGCTTCTTTTATGCTAATTCTGTTTAATACAGAGCTTTGTCCTTCCTCAGCCATAAGCCTGTTGTTGATTTCTTTCTTGGTAAAATACCTTCATTTCACACATTGACCCTTTTCATCTCTCTTTCTAGAAAATTTCCATTATTATCCAAGATTAGTTTAATTTCATTCTTTTGCAGTTGTAATACAAAAAAATACATTTTATGCTTCTGTCTTTTGTTCTAATATCAGTTTTATCTGTGGTTGAAATGTGTTATATTCCTTTTTATAACTGAATCCTGTTTTTATTATTTCTAAAGTGATTGATTTATATTTTTCTTTATTAGGTTATTAAACGTTGTGAAAATGCCATTCTCTTGCATCACAAAGGATATAGTTGGTCCACTTCCTCCAAGCCAGAAGGGTACACATTTGTGTTGGTAATATGTGATTATGCAGCAAGTAAAATGAGGTACTTCCCTTATATAATGTAAAACAGGAAAAATGGTGAGTTGAAGTTAAGAGTGGGTATTCCACTACAAATCTTTGACTGGACAGGAAATAAATTTCACATCTAAAATTTTAAAGCAGATTAACCATTGACAAAGTATTAAAGCCATTAAGATCTCACCATATCATCCTCAGGCAGATAGGCATATTGTAAAGTTCAGTCAAACCCTAAAAAACATTCTTAGGAAGATTGCTGTCATGCTCAGGATTCAACTATGACCAATAATTTATCTTATTCTTTATTAACATTTGAGCTTTTGTATCAATGTAAACTGCAAGAACTGCTACTGTTTACCATATATTTTAACAGTATTGAAATGTTGAGTGTTGTTGTTAGGATAGGATGCTGTATTTACTTACTTACTTTTTCAAGCAGGAATTAGATTTTCTTGTAACTATCACAGATGTAGTCTAGCTGTAGGGGTTCATCAGGGATACTCAAACTTTTGCATAAATTGCAGATTATAAAATTAAATTCAATGTAATTGGTATCCTAAAATTAAAGACAATTTTAAGATATAAAATGCAACATTTGGTTTGGTTTTGTGATGCAGAAATGTAGGTTTTTCAATGGTTCCAATCTAGAATTGACACCTTATTGGCTCTGCCTGTGACACTTTGACCTACAGAATGGTATTCTCATTATTCTTGCTTGTACACATAGACTCTACAGCATTAAAATCCTAACATGCAAATTCAGTTTTGTGTTCTTTGGAAAAAAAGATAAATCACTGTTGACAAAATCTGCTATCTGGCAAACAATTTCTTGTATAGATAAAAAATGGTTGTCTTCACCTGGCTTGTCTTCGTCCAGGTATTATAGTACAGATGCAGCCATTAAAAACAAGCTGGGTATGCTGCGGTAGAACGCGGTGGGCGTGTTGCAGTATACCACGCCGTACCGTGTGCAAATTAGATTATGTTAATAGTATCCGGAATCACCTTGTAAAACCGGCAGGTGGAGCTAATAAAGCTTAACCTCTCCTGTACAGCATTTGAGCTGTCACCAGAAAACATCTGGTTTCGAATCCCGATCACTGCTGAGGGACAATCTTTATTCAAATAAGAATTTAAGTTGTGTACTCTTTAGACTTTTAAATTTAAACTGTGTATTACAGCATGTTAATCATCATACATTAAAAAGTTGGTATATTTTCTGAAAGCAAGATTGCTCAGTTGGACAAAAGTACACAACCTACCACCTTTATCATAAATATTTTAATTATGCAGAAATATTTAATGCATCAAAGTCTATACCGAAGATATTACTAATAGTATTATTAATGAATGACCTTGGACAAGCTGTAAACTCAAAGTATTACCCTGGTCCACGTTCTTTGTAACCGTCTTTGTAAACAAAAATACTTTATTTTTTCATTGACAAAAAGTAACACACAGCATTTCGTTGATCCGATCACACATTAATTTCCAATCATACAAAGTATGCCTTTCACATGCGCATAAAAGATATTAATTTAGGAACATAAACATATTACTGTATGTAAACTGTACTGTATATGGCTTGTCTTGGTAGTTTAAAGAAAAACTACACACCAGTATTCCATTTCTCCCTAAACATTTTAAGCATCAAAGCCTTACATGTGGTTATTTCGGAAATGTTTTTACGTGCTCCTTCTGACCATATTATTGTAGGTTTATATACTTTGTGAAAATTGATCGTTTTAACATTTTCTGCAAATAAGCTCGTTATCAGATTAAACAAAAGCATACTTTTAGAGTTTGATTAATAGGTAATATAATATGGATTCGTGTATCTAAATAAATTAATAACAATATAATTATATTCATCCACTTCTTTATGCTCAGCTATTAAAAATTCCCTTTAGTGGTAAAATTTCCATATAAATATTCAATACTAAGCAGATTAAAATGTGCACAGTAAAAAGATTAAATGATTAAATCTTTTCACTACTGACCAATGCACCACGAGTGCCCCTGTTGGTCATTTTGGCCAGCCAATCACGTACCGCGGTACGGTGCAGTGGTGCACGCGTAGCTGGGTTTGTACCGCGAACTTTGAATAGCTGCATCTGTATAACCTGTATTTGTATTTGAATATGCACTCCAAATAATACAGAATACAACACAGAGTTAAATCCCCCTTTCTACAAATCTGAAAGTAAAAGGCAATCTACTATATCTCTGTATTCTAAAAATGCATCACTAACCTGACGAAAACGTCTGTAGCCGGGGGATTCCTCATAAAGGGAATCAGAGCTTCCTAAAACAACAGAACAGCAAGCTCTCCTTTTTAAATACTTAGCTGGACTTTAGGGTTGATTCAATTAATCTGGTCTTTAAGGTTGATCCAAGTATGGTTCTATCATTTGGCATATTTTCTCTTTCTCTATCTGTTCTTCCTGTCTGTCTCTCCTCCTCCTGCTTCTGCCTACCTGACTTTTTTCCTGGAATTTTTGACTGTTAATCATTTACCAAGGCATTAATTAACTAAAGTAAAAAAGAAGGCCCCCTTTGATCATTGCCTCAGCTCTGTGGGTGGCTCATGCTCTGTTTTTAGAACTTGAAAAGTGCACATTTGGACTTTTTATGACACTTGCCGTAGCAATATTTGTGGGAAAAAAATAAAGTGTTTTTTTCCTATAGACCCTTTCTTTTGAAATATTTTGAAGGGAATTTCAAGAAGAAAAATCTTATTTAGATGGGATATGGAATTGAATTTCTTAGTGAAAAGTCTGTATGGGTAGACAACAGTAATCATATCCTGGAAGCTTACATGTTTATCATCAATTTAGACTGAAATTAATTGTCCTGAAAACTTTAAACAGGAAAATTCATCCGATGAAATCCCTTCATTGGCAGTTTACATATGCTTTCATATATCAAGCCATTCATTTCATATAGTTTTGTTTTGTTGATTTCCCAGTGGTATGCTGCTCAAGAGCTTAATGTCCATATGTGCATTATCACTGTCATATACAGTACTGTACTTCACACGTTGTCTTTAATACTTTAGATGATCTATCATGCTTTTACTTTTTTCTTTAGTCTGCAAGCATTGATAAAATGCTTTAATAAAAACATTCAACATATGTTGTTTTCCAGATCAGTCTTATCTAAAGTATGAAACATGATGCTTTATATGAAAATATTTGTACAGCTACACCCTGTTGAAAAAATTAAGGTCTCCTCAGTGGTCTTATCAGCCTTCACACACTGCTCTACAATTCACTTTAAAGCGTCTCAACTTTCACAAAATCATGATCACTGAATGGAACTAGAGGAAACCTGATGATTTAGTAGTACAGTAAATTTGTCTCTTCTTCAATCTATTGAGATTGAGAAAGCATTCTAAATTTGATATTTATGTTTGTCTTTGATGAGCAAATGTTAAATGAAGTCAATTCATTGTGTTCAACTAAATACAAAAAACTTTTTTGTTTGCATAGAAGCCCTTAAACCACTTTAGAGAGCTATGTAACATATTGTATTACGTACAGTATGTTTTTTGTTACAGCTTTTTACTAACAATGCAATTATTTTCCTCTTCTTTTATGATGAGCTCCATTTACAGTATGTATGCAATATTTGTGTGGAAAATAAAAACTGAGATGTAACAAAGAAATGTTTCAGAGTCAAGAGGAGGCATTAAAATGCAACAAATGAGTATTGGAACCAATAACACATGTTGCTTATTTTACAATCTATTGGTATATATTGCTTATTGAATATTTACTATTTACTTTTGCAAAATGTATTAATCACTTGCTTTGTTTTGCATTACTAATGAAGAGGACAACAGCTGGAATCTGAAAGCATGTCACTTGCATCTTTATATGACTTAGACCTCATTCCAGCTAATCATTTTATTTTTTAAATTATTGCCAAAGACATTTTTTATTAAGATCATGATTATTGGTACTTATTGTGTTAAGAAATTAACAAATGTGTAACTTCAAAAATTACATAACAGGTATTATCATTATTTCTGTTTGCATAACATCCTGGGCTCTCTATTTTTTTTTCTTCATGGCTTGAAGCATACATCACTTTAGTAACTTATAGTAACTATCAGATGTTTTTTTTCTGAAATTTAAAATATTGCACCTTAAAGGTTTTTTTTTGACTGTCATTGTCTGTCCTTCGTATTGGTCATTATTCTCCTGTTTGTATTTAAGAACACGTTTAAGGGACTTGATGGGGTACAACCAGGAGGGAGTTCACTGAAACACAGCATCTAATAAAGGTTGTGAAGAAAGCCAATAAGGGTAATAATGATTTATTGCCTATCATGTCTTGGAAATATTCCAGGTAATGAGGCAAATAAATTTAAAAAAGACCTTCACATGACTTCTGGTGGTAAAGACGTTCAAATTATGGAGGGTTGAATAATAAAATAGAAACAAAACACTCTTTCTGAAGCTGGGAGAAACATTGATCTCAGAAGATCATACAGTGTTTTAAGGTTTATTATAAAAATGTAGCTGCATTTACCTTGCAGCCACATTTTTAAGCCCACAACTGTGTAAAAAATGTGCACAATACAGTATGTTAGCATAAAGTAGCCTTAAAATGATTGATGAAATGCAGATCAGGTTTCTTGCTGATTCGTTGTGAGCTGTTATAAATGTACAGTAAATATATTTCTTAAAATGTAAATTTATTTTTTAATTAATTAATTACAGGTCAATGACACTGGCAGCTCTCCCATTGGTGGCCTCAGACACAAAGAAGTCATAAGCCATGATTCAACCCCCTCCGCAGCTCTTCTCTCAATTCAGCTGTTGGTCATGATGCTTCAGTCCCCACATCCATCCCACAGTTTCAGCTTCCCAGGACTTCTGGTTTTGTTGCTTGCCACTCCAAGGGTAGTCTTGTCTTTCAGTCTGTCCTGGATAGCATATGATCAGTCTTCCAAGTCACCTGAAAGTCCACTGGAAGTCAGAATGCTCCTGATCTAGCTGTTATGCCCACAACCACTGTGCTAATATCATGGCTGTGATCCCCAGTGATTCTGGTGCGTGAGCCCCTCTTTCTCCTGCCATAGCTAAAGCTTCATTTTATTACTCCAACAGGAGTCCAGTCTCAGGCTGCTGGGATTGGCAAAGTAAAAAGCAATTGCTGCTTTTACAACACAGCACATCCCTGGAAACAATGCATTGTAACATTGTTGTATTTTCCATTAGGAACAATTTTGTTATTGATGGTTATGTTCCCAATCATGTATAATAGAGATATGAACAATATATATATATACTGTATATAACAAAATATACAGTATAACAATTGTAAAACGCAACTGTAAAAACTTCTTCCTACTGCCTATTAATTTACAAATTCATTATACAGTATATGAGCCCTCATTTACTATAAAGAATACAGCATTTAAATATACACAGTATATATTATACTATATTCATTAAAACTATTTGTTTTCACACTTTTTGTTTACATTTTAGAATTGTTTAATGCTTTGAATGTTTCAAATTTTTTAAATATTCCCCCATGTCCAACAATACATCCAAATATAAACACACATTTAATATCTTCAATAATTCTGTCCTATTATTTTACTGTTCTCACTACAAATAATATAAGGCAGTGGAGATCCAAAGTCCCTCTACTTGTTCTTGCCATGGAACTTGGGAAATGAGTAATGTAGTTAACATGGCAGGAGGAAGTATGGAAGGACAGCTTCAGTTCAGGAGCTGATGCAGTTAATGTGAAAGCTTCTTAAGATTCCTGCACGTTCTATACGCAGTAAATGGTCCAACAGCAGTGCAGGCAGAAGAAGATGATCCATTTAGAATACCTCAACACCTAAACTGGCAGATGAATGGAGAAGAATGACCTACATGAAAGAACATTCTCTGAGTCCATGGACGATAACCTAATAATAATTTTACCTGAACAGTGCTGTTGAGAAGCTTCTAACTGTAATCTGGCATGGAGACAGCTGTTGTAAGAAGAACCTCAAGCCCTTTAGTTGAGACAGAAATCCATTTTGACAGCTGTGGCTGTAACTGAACAGCCCGTTTTCATACAGTATTTCTCCTACGTTTTGGAATGGAGCAAGAAATATATTTAGTATTCTGTACCACCACAATCAGATTTCCTTTCTGGGTTGAACATCACAAAATTAAAACTGGCAAACCAAGGAATATGGAGGTAGCTACTGTATATTTATGCTCTGCAAGGGAAAATCAGAGGAAGAACATTGAGTTCATGTATTTGTAATTGCCATCAGGAATGAAATCATCAACCACATTCATTAATTTTCTGTTGGAATCAATGAGTGCCTTATCACTCTTAAACTTAAATTATCAAGAAAGTAACATACATCTGTGATTTCCACATATGCCTCTAACGTACATTCTGATGGCCGAACCAAAAAATCTATCTAATGGCAAATTGACTAATTCTTTTTGAAATCCCATAATAAGCCAGAATTATTCTATTTGAAGACTTCAACTGCAGAGATGGAAAAGATGACAGCCTCTGGAATGGAGCCATTTGCAAGGAAGGATGCAGAAACATTAGAAGCATTCTTTAGATACATTTTTCTCTCTACCAAATGCTCAAAGCATAGACTCATCACTACCAGTACCCTTTTTTGCTGAACAGAAAGACTCAATATTAACAATATCCAGTCCAAACACTTGCACTTCATTGGCTTTACGATTGCAAATGCTCAAAATAATGAAGATGTCCACTTTACCACTGAAATGACAGGAGGTAATGAATACTGTCACTCAAACATCATCTCAGCAAGGTGTAAGGCTTTGGCAGAACAAGCCATTCTCCTAGCAGAAGAAGCTGGACTACCAAGTTAAGTAAAGGGACAAAGGAGAACTGGTGACAGAACATATGATAGACAGACAAGGTAAAGGAAAAGCAACATCTTGCAGCCATAAACAATGTGTTTTCTTTGCTGTCACAAGAACTCTTAATAGTCAGTATGCCCAAGGACCATTCAGTTTGAGACCTAAGATAGAGGTAGAACTGATGAAGGATTTTCAATGAAAAATCTACTGTCAACAAGTGTACAGCATATTCATTTCCTTCCCACAACATCCAATTAGAAATGAGTATGAAACTTCCTTGGAGTAATTGATTGAATTCCCACTGAAATTTTGAAGCAAAGCAAACAGGGTCTACACTACACCCTTTCATTCTGATCACACTGATTTGTAATAAAAAATCAAACCCAAATGATTTCAAGGGTTCCACAATTGACAATCTTAAAGAAAGACAGGCATGAAAGTGCTCCTTCTTTTTCAAAATCCCAGTTTAAAAATATATCTGTTAATAGTACTGTATATGCATCATTTTCAAGCATTATCTTTTAATCTTTATTATCCAATTCTGGAAAACTATTGCAAACTGAAGTGTAAACTGAAGCGTTATCCCTCTTTATTTTTTCTTGAAAAATTAATTATTGAGAAATTAGGCTAACCTTTACAAATATGGAAGATATTCTAAAAAATGATAGTTCCAGAATTTATTTATTTTTCTGTCACAACTCTCCATTACATCAGGTGATTATTTCACAGGGAGCAACAGAAAGGAAATGTGACCAATAGAGATTAATAGACAAACTATCAATTTGCTAGCAAGGGTTTTCCCCAAATTAATCAAGAGGTATTGGTCTGAATAATGGCTATCATTCAAGGTCCTGAATCATTTAAGTGGAAAGAAAGGCAAGAAAGTCACTAGGTGATTTACAATTCAATTAAAATGTTTACTGTTAAGCCAAAGGATCCAGTTCAAAGGCTGACAGCCCAGAGCTCTGTGACCTTTAATCATATTTTTGATCACTCTACCATCAGTCTCCAAGCGTTGTTTGTATAAAGGGACCTGCAGCACCTTCTGTAGAGGCACCTGCTCCGAAATATCTATTTGTTAAGCCGACAAAATGGCTCATTTGTCGTTATGTCTTACTTTACCTTCTTTTGTCTTTTCATTACATCATTTACATTTTGATGAGACTTGATCTGTGATGAATACTGATAGATGGTCCAAGCTCTTCACTGAAGGTCGAGCTTAAATCTTAAATCATACTTTACATTACCTTAAATATATGCCTATTTTCAATTAATAATATACTGTATATTTCCTACTTCTCATTGTCTTCGTTGAAGCATACACTGTACTGTATATAGTGTCTTTTTGGTCAATACCTTTTTATATTGGTCAATACCTGTACTGTATATATTATAAAATATACAGTATATGGCCTGTGCTATATACTGTATTGTCTTTTTGTGTCATACCTTACACAAATGCAAAATCAGGTTTACCTTATGTAACTTTTTAACCAAAGACCACATTGTAAATATATTCATAATTAATGTGTTAATTATGACCTTATTTACACTGTACATTGTTAATTTCTCCCCAAATATTTTAGGGAACAGTTCAATTGAGTGCCTTTAATTTAGAGTGGCTTATTGTAACCATGTAAAGAAATATTTTGGTTTTACCATGTATAGAAATATTTTTATAAGAATTACTAAGTTATTACCATGCAATTACATGATACTCATGCCAAGAAATCTTAATTGTACTGATGAAAACTCTAACATCATGGCACACATTCAGAATTTTCAAATGACTTGCCAGCACAAATGGATGGGGATTCCTGCTGCCTGATAAGATGTACTGTATCATTTGGAGTGATACACCCTTAACCTTAAACTGTCCTATCAGATAATGACGAGTTTTGACTCCAGCACATACTGTAGATTCTTTTAGGTTTTCCCAAGAACTGTCCCAGGTGGCCCATCACTGCATTTCTATTCTTTGTTCTTTCATTTTTATTCTAAATTCTAAACCTCCAAGATTTACTATCCGTGGGCTTTATTTTTTTATAAAGCAGATGAGAGCACTCCAGAGAGAGCTTGCATTTATCTATTCAAAGACAAAAAATAACTTAGTAAGATTTTATTTATTAGTTAAATGAAAGATCACTTAGGAAAAAAACAAAGCTGAAATTCTTTAGGTAAGACTAGATAAACTGATGTAAAATGTAATCTTTTTTTACTATTATCCAGTCTTTATTAAGATGTTTGTGTTAATGTGAAGCAGGGTCACATTTTCAACTATTTGGTCATTAGATTTGTGCACATTTGGATTTGTGATTTGTTTTTTATCTGTTTAATCACTGCATCTACACAGAGGCACCTTATGTTACATGAGATTACTGGTAGCTTATTGAATGGTTAATAGTAATGTGTCTATCATGAGCCTTTGTGTTTACTCAGATGAAGAGTTACAGTATGGACTGGATGTTTAGAAAGAAATGTAAAATTGATCTGTCAAAAAATCTAAGTATTAGTATTACATTAGTATTTAGAAGGTAATGATAAAATACTGTAGAATAAGCTGATTTAGTTGTGTTTTGACTATAGATGATAACCATTAAGTAAGTGGAATGTTAAAATATAAATAATAAAGTAAAAATACAATAGGTTCTTCTAAATTTCTTTTCTCCATTGTTGTATTTTGTTTTAAATCCAGGTTTTTATTTTGATTGTGCTAGTTTATGACATTTGTCTTATTTTCACAAGGCACTTTGTGGGGTTTTTATGTACTGCATCAAACACATGACTGGTTAAACATGGTTAAAAGAACAATTGCTGCTGTATACTTAATGGGGAACTTCAGTCTCAGCTTCTCTGACTGGTTATTAAATTTTATATAGCAAAATAAATTAATTGATGGTATCAAAAAAATTACAAATTCTGAATTAATCACAAAATCGCAAAAGCACATACTTGCAAATTTAATCAAATTTGTCATTTAAATTGAAGGTTTTACATTTGACTGTGTACAATTTACTTTTATTGTGGTTTGAAATGCATCAATAAATGCCGATTCTTTTTTAACCTTGAAATATAGAAATGGCATTGCAGTTCCCCTTCAATAAATTATGAAAGAAATGTATATTGGGTGCTATTATGTTAAGCCTGATTTGAGTGATTATAAATATTTTGTATTTACAGTTTATGTATTGGCAGTGCTCCTGATAATTGTAACTTCAAATGTGAACTACCTGAAATAAAGTAACTGTTTTTGATATTCTCGTGTAAACATACTGTATAACTTAACATCTATTAAAAATCACACAATTTATTGATGGTGACAGTTTTTTTCCACTATCTAAAACATAAAACACACACATCAAACAATTTACAATTACAGAATTGTAGCCTTTGGAATGAAAGTCAGAAATGATGAAACAGAATATGCCTTGAAATTGAAAAGTGTATGAATGCATGAACTGTTGGCTTATAAAGAATATGAATCACAATGATACACTGTATATTAATTAATAGAGTCCGAAACAGGTTCATAATATGGTGATGGTTAATAATAAAACGCAATCCAAAAAATTTTGTTTTGTTTCACAAGTATAACAAAATGTTCTACTGTTTCCAAATTGCAAATAAGCAACACTTGTTCATTCAAAACCAATGCTCTACTTCAGTGGTTCTCAAACTGTGGTACGCGTACCGGCAGTGGTACGTGGAGTGCCGCCAGGTGGTACGCCAAAAGACCCTGGAACTGTGTCGTGTGCGCTGAAAAATCAGGACGGGTTTTCATATTTTGTATTTTGTATTTTAAACGTGTCGAATACACAGCCTACGTACTGCGATACAGTGCGCGCTAATACTTCAGTGGACACAAGAGATACTCTGTAATTCTATACCACTCTATAGGAATGCGTGCTACGGATGCAAGTGACCAATTGTATTTTAAAAAAGCTACTGTATCTCCAGCAAATAGGGAGGAAGGAGAATGTGCGTGATTTTGGAACAATGCCAAGTTGTAAACACAGGAATGCATAGAAATACGTGCTACGAACTCTGGTAATCTTGTGAGCACAGGAAAGCGTGATAGATAACAGAAAAATATTTAAGAACTGTTCTAAGTTAATTTCAGAAAAATACACCGAGTGTCTCTGTGTTTTGCTCCCATGCGCATGAAATAAAAACTCTAAATAAATACGGAAATAAAAACGGAAACGCGGAAAAATGCAAGCTTGCGGATTGCTAAAGCAGGTAAGCCACACTATTTTTGAAGAACCGTATTTACCGTTGGCAAAAGAGCTGACACGTATTATGTGTGGAGAAAAAGCTGCTAAACAGCTCGACCTGCTGCCCCCCTCCCCCTGAAAGACACAGTCACTCATAGAATTATTGAAATGAAGGAATATATCAAAAGTACACTGATAGAGCGCGTTAAGATGAGCAGATGTTTTTCACTGCAATTAGATGAGTCTGTAGTCGATTTGGCCAATTTGCTCATTTACGTTAGATACGAGTTTGAGGGTACGTCCCATGAGGACTTTCTGTTCTGTAAGCCGCTACCAACAGGAACTACAGGAGAGCACATATTTCAGCTTCTGAATAAATTTATCGAAGAGAATGGCATCGACTGGATAAAATGTGTCGGAGTTTGTACAGACGGTGCTAGAGCAATGACAAACCGACATAATGGTGTAGTTGCACGAATTAGAGAGGTTGCTCCAGAAATTAATGGACGCATCGCAACATCCACCACGAGACCTTTGCCGTCAAGAAAATGCCTGACGATTTAAAATCTGTTAGACTCTGTTGTGAATTGTATCAAGGCTCGAAAAATTAATTCACATCTGCTTTGCTCGACTAAACAAGCTCACCCCTCTCACTGAAATGGTGCTTTTTTATTAGTTGTTGTTACTGTTTTTTTTCTGTAAAACACTTTGAGAAGCCACCTTTAAAGGCGCTATATGAAATGAAGTTTATAATTATAATATTTATTATATGTATGTGTGAGTGTGTGTGCGCACGTGCTCATGTTGGTCATTGAGAATTTCTGGGGTTCCTATGAGATGATGACTTGTAGGTGGTACTTGGATGCTTTGGCTGGATTAGGGGTGGTACTTGGTCCAAAAAGTTTGAGAACCACTGCTCTACTTAAATGCTGTTTTTTAAATGTTGAGGCAGGTGGAAAATCCACTTCATTTCAAAGTGACCTGTTGATCTCAAACCAGCTGATAACCCCATCTTTTTGAACATACAGCAAATTTGTCTGTCAGTGCAACATTGGGACCAAGATAAGAAATGAGAGTTTCTGTTTTTGAAAATTTTAAACTAATAAAAGTTGACTCAAAAATTATTACACTAAACATATCTGAACTAAGAAATATATCTTAGCATTTAAATATACCCCCATGCTTCTCTCCTGTATCCTCCCGCCTTCAGTGTTATCTATTTTCATTTGCTTGAATGTATTTGAGTGTATGCTTGTATTTGTTGAAATATTATAACTTCTTGGCCTAATATTTTTTTATTAATGTTTACATTTATGTGATGTTAATGGCTGATACACATGAGTCCTTATACAGCCCACTACTTTTCTTCTATTCAGTGACAACAAATGATAAAAAATAATGTCTTGTATTGGAAATTCACTACTACAGTTATTTCGTAGGTCTTTATTAGTCAATTTCAGTCTCACAGTGGAGTACCCTTGCTTTTTAGAGCCCTCATAAATATATTTATTTACCATGAGCATGAAAACGAAACCAATTCTTTCAGTGTTTAAATGCTTGAAAAAAAAAGTATTTTTCATTATACAGTATGTATATCAAAACCTAGACAATAATATCACAATTCAATTTACGTAATCATTCACATGTTAATTAAAATTAAAGATGGCTTTACAAATAAAAGTGCCTGTTCCAAATGCACATTGATCTTGGGGGTATATAATAAAAAATACAAAATAAAAATAAATCAAGAAATCACAAAGCCCTTGGATAATCAGAGTGTCTTCCTACTTTTTTATTTATATCATAATTATATTTTCCATAATCAGTTTTGTCTTTTGCATGTAATCACCATTCCAGGAATTTAGCATATGACTCCATAAGCAATCCACTTTGATCAGGTAAATAGTTTAATAATTACTTAAACTGTGGATTTGCAGTGTATGTGGTACTTGAGATAGACCATACAATTTGGTCACTGCTATTCTTCAAAAGACGATAAGCTTCAATGGATTAAAAATAAAAGGCTTCCTAGTTGTTGCTTTTTTCACAATTCTAAAACTTAGCAAATACTAAAATATTCACAAGAGATATCTCCCAGAATGAAAAACGTCAGGCATGGATTTTCAGATTTAGCTGATGATACTTATTTAACATGTCATTCACATCTTTGTTTCCTTCCACCAGACCTTGTGAGAGTTATCTTAGGACAATTCAATTTTGCTTAACAGTCCTGTCAGGAGAGATGCCCTTTTCTACAAAGACAAAAAAAAATCCAACTTTTCTCTCTATGGGATTTTCATACAGAGACATGCTGGAAGGTCACCTTCTGTAATAACATGACAGGGAAAAAGTTGATGTTATACTCAGAGACACATAACTATTTTTTCCAGATTTCAAAAGGGATCAAATCTGTCTATGTTTTTTATGGGATGTGTCTGATTCCAAATGGCAAAGTGGGAATTTGTGAGAGATATGGGAATGTAAAGGCATAATACCCTTAAACATTCAAAAGCAACACTTATTGCTGTTATTCTTTTTATCAAAAACCACAAGTAGTTGTTTTTATAAGTACTGTAAATGTGTCATTGTATGAGAAAATTATTTTTTCATCACTCTGTACTGTTACTACTGTATATCATTAGCTGAAGTAAGAAGAAACTTGCAATGTTACTGGGTTATAAAATCAGTACTTTGAAAATTTGTTCTGATATCTTTTAACTTCACCATGGGCTTTCCTACCGCAGTTCCCCACTTGCTATATACTTTGAATAATTTACCACTAAAAATGGTCTTTCATTTAATGAAGTAAGTTTGGGATTCTGTGGAATGACAACATGAATCCTTTCCAGGACAAGAGTTTCAATTCCACTTCCCAGAGTTAAAAAACCTATCCATCCATTTTCTAATTTCTTCTTGTAATTTAAGGTACTGTAGCAGGGACCCAGAGCCTATTCTAGCAACAAAAGGCTGAAAGATACAGTATGGTACACACTTGTTTAATTGTTTAATGGAAGTTAAATGTCAAGTTCTAAAGGTCTCCTTATCCTGGATACACTAAAAATATATACATAAAATTCAACAGTCTTCTCATTTCAAATTTCATTATCAGCACCATCATTGTATTATTGCTTTTATTGTTGTTGTCCATAATTATGTCAAACCTTTTACTTCAGAGAAGAGTCATGTTAAAGCACACTGTAGTGAATAATATATAGTTTATAAAGTAACCTATGTACGGTGAATGTACATAGAGGTACTAGTACTTCACTTTTTTCATAATGGATATTACATGCAAGCAGAAGTTATTCAAAGGGTTTAATAATTATTCATCAAAGTCATGCTGAATACAAGTATGATACAAGTAGACTTTATTTTAGTGCAATGGGTTAAACTCCAGATAACAGAACACAAAAATCATAGACCTCCATGATTTATTATGCAATTTTATTCCTGAGAGGTTTGGAGCTGCAAAAAGGAAAAGTAATTACAATTTCAAAATTTCGATTCATTCTGATCCCCAAATATTAATTATAATTCATAAATTATCTGTTTAAAAAGGATATTAAGGGATCATTGCATGTAACATTTGTTTACATGCACATTCCCATTTTAGACTCCTTGTTGTCTCATGAGTAGAAAATATTAAATGTCTGACAACACATGTACAAAGGTAAGGCGTATTCTCACAAAAGCTATATAGGTTTGCCTAGTTTAATTATTTTGTACTGATATTGCCACACAGTAAAGGAGACAGAGGATGTGCTCTGAGAAAATTAAAGGCAGGAATGTTATCATGTGTAGCTACTGGAGTCTGGAGTTGACCAATTTCTTTATTTCCAGTAATTAGCAGCCACCTTAGATTCACGTCTGGATATTTGTCAGGTCTTTACAAAGATTATACTTCTAATTCTGCGGTAGCCCACCCTTCTTTATTCACAAGGCAGTAGCACAATATTTGTTCATATATTACTTGGCAATGTAAGGTTTTTGTGTAAAGCAGTAAAGCCTGTCTTCTGTGCACCATGTAGGGGTTTTGTGCATTTACTGGGACAATTATTAATTGTAGCAGTAAGTTACAAAATGATTCTTTGATGGCTATTAGAAAACTGACCTTGCGGGATAACTCAGCAATGCACACACAAGGATACTAATACATGACAATACATTTATTAATACATAAAATGTGCATATAAACATAACAGATCTTAAGAATGAGGGTTAGCAGAATACAAAAGGTATACATTCAATCACAAAGAGTTACAAACCAAGAGGGACATACATTCAGTATACCATTCATTTATACTGTTTCGTAAATGAACTTTGATTACAACTTCTACACTAGATACTCAAAGGCAAGTACATCACTCATAGTAATTAAATTGATATCAACTGTGGCTGAGGTAACAATTGAATTCTCGAGCTGTAATGCAGAATGTTGAATACTCATCCAATCTGTGTGGATTCCGATCTACCACGGACACAAAGAAACAGCGGCAGGCTGTTGCTAAGTCCAATCGGCGTCCTCTGGCCCGGTGCCAGGCAGTGCTGGTTCAGCTGGAGGTGTGGGAGAAGGAGGGAGAGATTCCTGCTGCGACGCTGGCAGTGGGCTCTCTAAAGACCGGCTAGTTAGTCCTGGTTTACTAGCAGAGGTTGTGCGCATGAAAAGTGACTGCGGGTCCAAGCAAGTCACACTCTTTAGACGGGAAGAAGACCAGTTCGTTCCCGATGTAGCACTAGTCCTGAATCCTGAGATTCAGCTGTCCACAGTTCCGAAAGTAATTCACTCATTGATCAGGTGAGCGTTAGCGGTGGGTTCACGAGGCCTGCTGCTGGGTTAACCTCGGCTGGATTCTTAGGTTACGCGCGACGACCTCCATTCTCAACTCTTAGAACAAAGTAAAGTCCTGGAACTCGGACACACTGGCCGTTACGTAATTGCCTGAGCTGAGTCTGAGAATGTTCAGGAGGCGCACTGAGGAGCCCTGCGCTGCCTGTTTTACCTGGAGGAACTATGGTTGTTCATTGGTTGAAAGTTTCATGGGCATCCGAAACACAAGTGGGGTTGTCCTGCCCTACCCGTTCCTGATTGGCTGATGATGAGTAACAATGCACTCTGACCTTAGAGTTGTAAACAACTTGGGATGAGACTCTCCCTTGGAATCTCCCAGACAGTAAGGTGCCAGAGATGACCATTTATTAGGGTTGGTGGAAAATCTCAGCATTGGGAATTGTTCCTTATCAAGACACTCTATCAGCTAGAAAAACACCTTAAATGTGAACCAAATGGAATGGCCTCTCTGTATCCAGCACCACTTAGATGACGGAGAGAGGGACTGGCAAGGGAGCAGCAAACTTAATTCCTGTATTTTAATAAGCCTTGCCACTACACTGGCAAAAATGTCAAAATAATTGTGTTAGGCAAATTGTAGACCCATCATTTAAACTTTACAGTATATGCTTGAATACAGTCCACACACAGAAATAGTAACAGGCGTAAAAAAACACACAATGCACAGCCTCTTAACATAGAAGACCTACAGTAGTTGAGCAAATTCTTTTTAGGTTCTTATGTTAAAATTGATTTTGTTTTAACACTGAAGAGGAGAGGCATGTGTGATTAATTTTGTGATACCCTGTTTCATACCAAAAGCCCTTAAAGTTTTATTCTTTTTGACAGCTACTTCATCTGTAGCAATTTAGCCTTAACTAATGCAGACCTGCTGCTGAAGCAAAGTCCCACTTTGCCATCGGTTTGCTCAGAGGGCTGCCAAGCTTTAGCATAATCAGAAATGCAGCGTGCGGCTAACTCGTCCTTCTACGACTTCACAATGTGTTTATGTAAAGAGCGAATCTTAATGCCATGCCACTGTGATGAAGAATTGTAACATAATCTGCCTACAGTTGGCATCCTCCTTTTCAGATTAGAATATGCTTTTGAGCAGCTTGCAAGACATATAAAGTCTTAACATTTGTGCTCCACAGACCATAGTAAATTCTGTGATGGCTGTCTGTTTTCACTTTATTTAGGCTGTTTTATTATTATTTTTATTATTTTATCAAACATAAGAGGAAGGCAATAAGGTGGTGAAAAAAAGTTTATGACCCCTTTACAATTCATGCAGCAGTCACCTACTCTTAATAAATGTATAATAGACAGCAATAATAAATATGGTTTTAAAGGGGGCTGGGAAGTTAAAAATAGAGAAATATACAGTATCTCTTAATTTACTGGATATTTAGGGTATAAAGAAGACAAACAAAGGTTAGCACTAGCATAGCTTCCAGTATTGAAAATATTTTTTTCAAAGAAATAAAAAAGAGAAAGCAGCTATGTGTTTCTTGTTAAATCTGCCCACAGTGTCAACACAACAACAGATAAAGTGGTCTCCTACTGTGAAAGAAGGCAAGTTTTTTTGGCAAGATGTATCCAAATTATGCAAAGAAGGTGTTCAGCACAATAAATTAGATACCATTCCAACAAGCTTTATGGCAGATGGCATTATCCTGAAGCATAGCCCTTCCATATGGCAAGCTATTGCAATATATCCCAGTATGTTAACATTAAAAGCAGGGTTGTAATCTAATTTGCATGCAGTTCCCCTACACATATCCCATATTATTTAAAAAAAAACTCATTAGCTATTAATTTATACATAATTAAAATATTATTTTAAAAAAGTAAAAAGCCCTTATTTATATAAAATGCTGAATTCATGTTGAATGTTCTTTTTTTAAATAATGCAAAATCATTAAAAGAAAAGATGTAAATGTGAACCTGAACGATAAATTGTTAGTTTGCCTTATCCAGAATATGAATGATGTCTCAGGAATAGTAATGCCCCCCTTTATTTGAGTGATTGAGCAAAATAACAGTTGCTGTCACCAGTTAGCTCATTTATATTAAATAATAAGCATAATAATAATAAACATTATTTTATATAGCGCCTTTAAAGGTGGCTTCTCAAAGCGCTTTACAGAATGATAACAACAATAAATAAAAAGAATACACAAGATAAAACACAATTACAATACACAGAGGAGACCATGGATGGTGGTACTAGGTATAGTAGGAGCAGAGGGGAAAAGAATGGAACCAGTTAAGTAAAGGCTCTTCTAAAGAAGAAAGTTTTGAGTCTGGATTTGAAGGAGTTTAGAGAAGTTGACTCTCTGATATCCTTGGGCAGAGACTTCCAGAGCTTTGGGGTGTAACAGGAGCAGGCCCTGTCACCCACACAATGTAGACGGGCTTGAGGGACAGTAAGGAGACCAGAATTTGAAGAGCGAAGGTTGTGAGGTGGGAAGTAGGGCGATAATAGTTCAGACAGGTACTGAGGTGCCAAGCTATGCAGAGCCTTATACTGTAGGTGCACATGAGGATTTTAAATTCGACATGGAATTTTACAGGAAGCCAGTGCAAGTAAACCCATCAGTTACTTACCCAGCAGCCATATCACTCTGCAACTCACAACTGGCAACCCACTGAAGTTAAGCAGGTGTGAGCCTGGTCAGTACCAGGATGGGAGACCTCCTGGGAAAAACTAAGATTGCTGCTGGAAGTGGTGTTAGTGGGCCAAGCAGGGGGTGCTCACCCTGTGGTCAATGTGGATCCTAATGCCCCAGTATAGTGACGGGGACATTATACTGTAAACAGGCACTGTCCTTCTGATGAGATGTAAAACCGAGGTCCTGACTTTCTGTGGTGAAAAGAGTAGGGGTGTAACCCCGGCATCCTGGCCAAATTTCCCATTGGCCCTTACCAATAATCCTAATAACCCCCATCACTTCATCACTCTGTTCTCCTCCCCACTGATAGCTGATGTGTGATGAGCGTTCTGGCGCACTATGGCTGCCGTCACATCATTCAGGTGGATGCTGCACATTGGTGGTGGTGGAGGGGAGTCCCCATTACCTGTAAAGCACTTAGAGTTGAGCGTCTAGAAAAGTGATATACAGTATAAGTGTAAGCAATTATTATTATTAAGTACAGTAAACCACTCAATCTAACATACTTAACTTTAAGGCACTTCAGACTTAACAGAAAAAGATAAGATAAAAATAAATACTACATATTTGTAATGCATTCCACACACGTCTCTGACCCTTCTCGCATTCCCACGTGCACTGTGTCTAACAAACCCTCAAACCGCAAGTACTGTACCTGTACTGTTCACTCCCGTCACTATTTCAGTTCCCCTTTTTCCTCACTTCCCCACTCACTATTGCGGATTCCCCTCGAGCTCCCAAGTGCGCGTTATTAACTACTGCAATCGACTTGGTATCAGACCTTCTTGCCTGCCCCCTCGTTTATGATTTCGTGAGTTCGATTTATGATTTACTTGAGTTTTGGATTGTTGCTCTCCTGCAGTCTCTACCGTTATCAGACCTTCTTGTTTGTTTCCTGGATTACGTTTTGCCTAGCGATTTGGATTGAAATTCTCTCTCTCTCCAGAGTGCACAGGATCCACACTCCCTTTTCTGTCTCCTGTTACAATATTGTAGGTTTAAAATTCAGGATTATCAATGGTACCCTATATGGGTAGATAATTTGCTTACAATGAGTGTTGTTTTTGTTTTGAATGCTTGTAGATTAACAGTGGCTATTTGTAAATCCCTTACTATTCCACTGGATGTTTTATTTACATTTTTTTGTGTTACAATATATTATCACAATGTATTTGATTCAGATTTTTGCCATTCATCAACACAAAATTCTACAATGTCAAAGTGAAAGCAAACTTCTACAGACTCTTCTAAATTGATTTGACATACAGTATAAAACAGAAAGTAACTGATTGCATAAGTACTCACTCTTTTTTTGTTGTTTTTGTTTTAAAGCCACTCCAGTGTGGCTTTAGTTGTGTGTTTTGGGTCATTGTCCATCTGGAAGATAAATCTCCCAGGTCACAGGTCTCTTGCAGACTGCAGCAGGTTTCCTCCAGGATTTCTCTGTACTTTGCTGCAACCATTTTACCTTCTGTGTTCCGATGTCTTCCAGGCCTCGAACTATTATTGAACAATATTGTTATATAATAGTAATATATTTTATATATTAATTGTATTTATACATTTTTCTCATATATTGTAACAGTGTGTTTTGGGGCTGTAAAACACAATATTCAAGATTTACAATACATTTGACAATTGCAGACACCCTTTCTCCTGTATTAGTTTATTAAACTGAGAGTTTACTGTACTTTATCATTTTTCCATTCAGTTAGTTCTTCAAGTACAAAGGAAACTAAAACATTGTTTATCCCAATCACAAAGTCTTTCCTGCAGACCAGAAATTCTGTGCTCTTAAATAATTCTGTCTGCACAGAAACTTATATAACCTTAAAAGAGATTATTGCAGTGGGTGAGACTGACTTAGCTGAATCATTTGAGATTTTTGACATCCAAAAAAATCAGTAGAAAAAATGTTGTCTTCTTCTTTACTTTTTCATACACTATGTACATACTGTACTTTCCTCTAATGTAGTTGCTGAATGTAAAAGTCATTGTGAAATAAGAAGATAAATCTGAGCAAAATGTTTCATATAAGCTCAATGGTCAGTTTGTTGTTTGCCTTTTTTCCAAACCATTAATTTGTCATCCTGGTTTCATCATAAACACATTCATCTTACCTTTCTTTTAATTTAAAGTTCATTTGCTTTTGCAGTTTAACACATACCTTTATCTTTAGAGGCTTATAGTAATCCAGAGCTTGATCCAGAATGCAAAAGCCACAAGGTGAGACTACACCCAGGATGAGACGCCAGCTCACAGCATGATACACATACATTCTAGAATGCGAGGCACAATTTTAGAGGTGCCAGTTAACCTGGACATCGTATCTGTAACAGAAACTGGTCCAGGCTCCTGTGAAGCGTAGTTTATCACCCTATGCAGATGGTATAATCTGGAAGTAAGTGGAGAAGGACAACAGGGAAGAGATGTAGAGGATCAGGACGGGATGACAGACAGGGGGCGTGACGACGGTGATCTGGTGCTCGGGGGACATGGCACAGGCAAACAAGTCCAAAGAGTCCAAGGGGGAAATCCAGGGTCCAGGTGCTGGGAGAACCATCCAAGACAGACAAAGTTAAAATCCGGAACAGGATCCGGAACAGGAACAAGGAGTTAAAAACAGGGTAACGAGGCCAGGCGCGCTGGGCCCCGGTCTCAGATGGTCAGGACACTGTGATGAAGCCTATGCCGTCAGGTCTCTCCTGGACCTGCTGGTAGGCGGGCTTCCTGGCTTCCATCTCCCAATGCTGAGCCTGGAATAGTGGGTGCGCCAGGCTTAAATAATAACAGCCAAAACAGGCAGCCGGTGCTCGTAATAAACTAAAATACAAAAGGGTCGGAGCGCCCTTAGGAGGAGGGATGACTATCAAGACAATATCTTTCAACTAAAGCAGCTTACAGATAAAAAATGTGGGGAACATGAAAACTCCACAAAGAAACCACACCAGGCTGCTATTGAACTGACCTGGGGACCTGGGAGTGGTAATTATATATAATTTACACCTTACATTTGTATAACTCTTTTCATCCCAAATGGTTTCAAAGCACTTTGAATTTAGGACAAGACTCATTTTATCCATTGCATCAAGTGAATGACTTACCTCAGTGATGCTCTTTAACCATTACTCAACAGCAACTCCACTAATATAGCAGATTGAATTAAGTGAGAACTTAAGGACAGAGACTACAAGTGAAATTCAGTCAGGAAATCAGGGTTACCAGTGCGAAGAGATCACTAATGAAGCTACTGTAGGTGTAACATCTTATCTGAAGCTGTTCTACAACACTGTGTAACCAATCAGGATATAGGTTGCAAATTCTGGTGTCAAGGGAAATTGCCACCTACTAATTCAGCAACACCATATTGCAGCAGCCAAATGGTTTTCAAAGTGATCTCTCTTCCCAGTCAAATCCATCTGAGTTTAGTTTCTCATGTCAGAAAATGTGGTCATGCTACTAACTGTAAATAGTGAGATTTCAGAGGGTGCCAGAAGCTGATGGAGGGACCTCTTGATCTACAGAATCTCTGCCATTGAGATACATCCCCCACTTCTAATTGATACTTGGTTGAAATTATATAGATAGGCACCAAGGTTAGCATCACATTTTAGCTGTTTACCCTGAAAGTCTTCTTCTATTGTACAGTATGTGAGTTGTTATATGCATTTACTTGCAAAAATAGCCAAAGTTATATGTGGTATCTTCCTCTGGGCTAATCTCTAAGGCTTTTAAAATAATATAATTAGTTCTGTTTTCTAGGTATATGCTGTTACATTACGGTTGACCTTGTATTTAGTTCCTTCTCTGTTTAGGTTGCTTTCTGACAAATGAAACTTCAGTAGAAATTGCTTTCTTTGTTTTTTCATTCTTCTTCATGTCACATTTTTATGGAGATTTATGGCAGTTTAGCTATAAATGCTAAACTGAAAGGTCAACTATGTAAGCATTCTGTTAGGTAAAATTAGCCACAAGCCTTGAAGCAGTATTCAGCCTTAAGGCATTGCAGAAACAGCAGGGTGAGGCATCTTTTGCAAATAAATCCTCAGAGCACCTTTTCTTTCTGCTGCATACTGAACAAATAAAACCATTGAGATTATCCCAGTCCTCAGAATTTTCATGGAATATCAATCTTATTTCACCAGTGAATCAATACCTTTTTTATTACCTAAAACCAGAAGTAGCTTCAATGGAGCTACAGTACAGAATATGAACATCTTGACGAAACATGCAACACAGTGTGAAAGCAAAGTATTTTTTTGCATGTAAGTTAAAATCAAATCCATATCACGTCCCTTTGGCAGAAAACATGCCTGCAGTGATTTTAAAAAAGGCTTAAGTGAATTTTTTGTTTCAGTTTTTTGCGGGCATTGTGTCTTCAACCTTTCCTGTACATTACCAAGCCGATTTCAAAAGATTGATTTATTGATCTATTATGAGATTGTGAATATTAATTAATTCTCACTGTATGGCAGTGCCAGAAGGTACAACTCAGTAAAAGGATTTCTAATTCTACATAACACATACTCTATAAAGTTGAAGTCAGTAATGATTGATACAAATACACATATATTCCATATACAGTATATGCCACATTTGGTTCTGTGGTCAAAGTTAACTATGTTCCATTGATGAGTCTTAATAAGGGTAAGACAGATGCCACTGACTTCTAGATTTCAGTTTTATGTGAAACTGAATTTATGCAGTTCTGCTTTCTGGTGCTATTAAATGGAGAGAGCTAGTTAATATTCCCATTCCCTTCAGAATCCAAGGTTGAAGCTATAAAGTACAGCAATAACTTTGCACCTCCATGGCAGTCAAATGCTGAATAACAAGGAACAGTTTGATAAAATTAAAGGATTTTATATTTAACTTATAATTATTTTTGAACTAGAAAATTGTATTTAATAATTGTATTTTGTTGTTTTATATACAGATGCAGCCATTCAAAATGCACGGGCGATACCGCATTATTTTCCGGTACGCTGTACGCAGTCTACCGCAAGTTACCGGTAAATACCGCAAGTTACCGGTAAATACCGCTAGCAAAATAATAGTATCCGGAATTTCCGCAAGGTGGAGCTAATAAAGCTCAACCTCTCATGTTTGAGCTGTAGCCATCAAAGTCTTTAACGAAGATATTACTAATAGTATTAATAATAAATGACCTTGGACAAGCTGTAAACTCAAAGTATTGCCCTGGTCCACATTCTTTTTTTCATTGACCGTCTTTGTAAAAGTAACACCACAGCATTTCGCAATCACGCATTTTTTTCCAATCATGCAAAGTACAGTAATTTTTGAGAATCGATTCACCATGCCTTACACATGCTCATAAAAGAGATTGATTTAGGAACATAAACATATTACCGTATGCAAACTGTACTGTATACAGTATGTATATGTATATTTAATGTCTTAACTGTGCCCGTTTAAGTATTGAATATTTATATGGAATTTTACCACTGAAGGGAAATCTTAGTGCCTGAGCATAAAAAGAATAGGAGCATACTGCAACGCGTGTGAAGGCCATAAACGATATTAATTTTGGAACATAAACATACAGTATATGGCTGGTCTTGGTACTTTAAAGAAAACATACACGAAACATGGTTTCATTATGACCAGAATCGGTCTTGAGATGTTTTTAACTTGATTTACAGTATTTGAGAGGTATGTCTTGACACCGATACTACGTAAGTACTGCTCACGTACTGTATATGTTTCTAGGTTTATATTATGCATTTCATACGGTCAAATTACTTTTGAGCAACTGATAAGAAGCGCGAAACGGTATGCCCAGGGCGTTTTAGTTTCGTTTTGTGCGGGGACTGCTTTAACTATATTGCCGTGGATTGATTAGAGATATCAAGTACATACAAGTCATTTTTTAAATGTTGTAGTTTGTCTTGTAAAAATATTACGAGAACATCATCTGTCAACAATTACACAGGTTCTGTTTCCATATTGCGGATTTTGGTTATGTAATATTATTTTCTAATTTCACGTTGTGAATATATGATTTGGGCAAACAGAGCCGCAAAGAAGTACATTATGGGTTGTTGTTTTTTTTTGCAGTTTTATCTAGAACAAGCGATGCTTAAACCTTTGTCTGATTCTTGTGAAACTATCCACACGACAGTTACCCACAGTAGGAGTTGACTTCAGTGATGTCACTGATGGGATGTTTCTAAAAATCCATCCTCTGTAAAACGTCTTCTCTAGTTGTCCTGCATATGTATTCGCTAATGAAGCTGTGTGTTCTGAGCCTGGATCTCTACATTTCTGTATGAACCAGCTTAGAGGGCTAAAGACAGCTTGTGTTTAAATTGAGTGTAAGGTAATTTATGCTTCTAAAGTCATGGTCAGCATTTATTATTGTACTGTGCTGTAAACTTGTTCTGTGCCTAGTCACATTATTTTATAGCGTTTTTATAGCGTTATCAAATCTGGTGGCGCTGTGTGTTAGTTTCCTGACTCCCATGTCACATGGTCTGTGATTGAATCCCATGGAACTACTGTACAGTATCACTTTATTTTTTAACAAACATTTCTTTGAAAAAATGAAACGTTTCCCTTGGTCAGATATTAAATAAAACCTCACTCGCACCAAACAAATTTATATTTCTAAATATCACAACATGATCGAATTTAAGTCTTTTTAATAACAATGAATAGTCACCTATGCATTACAAAATAAACATTTATATTGATTTGAATCGCGTTTTGATTTAAATCGTAAACGCGTGTTTAAATATATGTGTTTAAAGGCGATATACTGTATAAAAGCGCTGATTCTTATGGAGTGTGTTCCGCCGGGGATTCAAAAAATTTATTTTTTTTAATCGCGTATCTAAGGAAAATTGCAGTATAACTTTGTTCATGCACAGACAGTGGCATGTTACATTATAATTTGGGTGTCTCCCCTTGCCAGAAAGCTCTAAATTGCATTTTGAGTGCGGTTTTTGACTTTTTCTAAATTGCAACCCATAAATAAAGCTGATAAAGCTTAGACTAACTGTATTCTAAACTGTATTACAATGTAAATTGCAAAAATGCACTTGGAATCTGTCGAAGCCCTCCTACGAAAATTATTTAAACTGCGACACTGATCATTCATCTCTAAATAAACTTTATTTTATATAGCGTTTTAGGCGAATAGGTAATTAGATTGCTCATAAACCTAATCGCTTTTTCTACATAAACACAGCGTGATTGCTCTCTGAAAATGCTTTTCCTTTATATTTAGGCTCAGATTTCAACTATAAATCGCATTATTATAAACTTTCTTGGAAAAATGTATTTTATGTAAACCATGTTTGCTATTAATTCATTTAGGGCTAAAATACGTTCATTGTCTTCCAATCAAGTCAAGTTGACATTAGAAGCTTGCCACTCCCGGACTGTTACACCAACGCATTAGCATGTTAAAGCGACTTAATTGAAGTGCCCAGCTACCAGTTAACACTGTACTTCCTACTTTAAAAATACCTGTGAACCGGTTTAATTCGTCACAGCCAGCACTCCTGCAGAGAGGGGGTTGTACTCGTAAAGTAGAAGCAGGCGAGATTTCCAGCGAAAGACACCTCCCCCCCCCCCCTCGAAAACCCAGTAAGGCTTTATGTTGAAAATTGAGGTGGATTTTGTTTATGATAAAGAGGAGAAACTGGGATGGGAGGAGGGTTTGGTTTTGCATACGGGGCGGGATTATGATAATTGGAGGAATTTGCGAGAGTATAATGGTTTGATATATTTGATTTTGTATTGTGGTCGTTATCTATGTTTTTGGTTGGTATTATGTTTATATGGTTGTTTTTGTTGGTTGGTTGTTATTATGGTTATTAATAATACGATCTATAGTTGAAATCTGAGCCTAAATAAAAAGAAAAAGCAAGTGATTAGGTTTATGAGCAATCTAATTACTTATTCGTTTAAAACGCTATATAAAATAAAGTTTATTATTAATTTGCTGGACAGAGCGGTGAACATTATTATGCATAAGACAAAGATAACGATCCTGATCAGTTTAGAAATCTGTGTACGCTGTAAGGTTTTTACTTCTTAAACTTTTAAAATACACGTTTCGAATAGAAAGAAATCCTCTTCCTGGTACAGTCGCATGAAGAGAGAGGCGAACCAGCCCTACACAGCCCTGTCGCAGTACATGAATATAATCATATCGTTATTAAATTCTTTAGATACGCGATTCCATATTATATTAGCAGGAAAGCTTAAACTACCACTTTTTCACACGCTATTTCACATGTTAGTTAAATTTAATTTATTTATATATTATATATTTATATCTCTGACCAAGGGAAACGTCTCATTTTTTCAAAGAAATGTTTGTTCACAACAGCGACTGTCAGAAGATAGGACACAGAGGCTCAGGCACCCGCTGAATGGAAAAGGGGCACTTTAATGTTCTGTATAGCTAATACTAAAGCCAATACTAATATTCAATACTTTAATATCCTTTTCTGTATGTTTAACAATAGTGGGTGCTGGCCTAATTCGTCCCTGCTCCCGTTGTTAGGTGTTAATGTGTTGTTAAGTGTGAATTTGTACCTGTTTCCCTGAGGTCTGGCTTTTTTTCTGGAAAACCATAACTCTGGTCTTGTCCAGATTGACTGTCGGCGCCCAGGTCTGACAGTGCTGCTCCAGCAGTGCCAGGTTCTGGCGCAGCCTCTGTTCTGTGGGCGACAGCGGGACCAGGTCGTCTGCACAGAGCAGGAACTCGATTTCCATAATTAATGCAGATCAGTAAATCAAGGGACAAAACAATTATTGCGCCCGGGTCCTCAATGGGCTTTGACGTGCTAATGCGTTGGTTTAACAGTCCGGGTGTGGCAAGCCCCTAATGTCTCCCGACTTTGAAAACCAAGTAATAACTTAACTATATGTGCAAACGTTTCATATGTTGCTGTTGTGGATGCCTGTGGAGTGTATCTTATTTGCCGCGCGCCCTCCCCCCCTCTTTCCCTCAATTCAATTCAATTCAAGGTGTTTTATTAGCATGGCAGATGGGTTCAATCAGTGTTGGGTATTTAGTTTGCTTTGAGATTCCACTTTTAAAGGTGATATATAAATTTTTGACTAAAATAAATTGATATCTTTGTCTTCTAAGCTCTCTGTGTACAGTGGAGCCTCCTGTCCAGCCAGCATATTTCCACAGACATTCACAACAGCGACATATCATAAAACGTTTGCACATATAGTGTGCAAAAATGCACTTTATTTACTAAAAATAAGACAGAGATACTGTATCAATTTATGTTGCATTAGCCTGATTATGATTAAAAAAACACATATAATTAAACACGCGTTTGCGATTTAAATCAAAACACGATTTAAATCAATATAAATGTTTATATTGTATCGCATACTGTCCAGCCTCCATTTCTCTATAAAAATTTACTCTATTACACACACACACAATAGAAGCAGGAAGCAGAAGCAGGGACCGTTGTCAGAAGGGAAGAAGGTGACTATTCATTGTTATCAAAAATGACTTAGAATCGATCATGTTGCGATATTTTGAAATATAAAAGTCAATTGATTGTCCATAATATCGCTATTCTATTTTTTCGAAGAAATGTTTGTTAAAAGAAAAGTCCAGCACCAGCTGGATTTGAACACACAACCTGCAAGTTGTTAATCAGGCACGTAGACCAGTAGGCTACAAGACAACTCGCATGAACAGGGAGGCGAAACAGCCCTACACAGCCCTGTCGCAGTACACGAATATAATCATATCGTTATTAAATTCTTTAGATACGCGATTCCATATTATATTAGCAGAAAAGCTTAAAACTACCACTTTTTCACACGCTATTTCACATGCTAGTTAAATACTTCGATGCTTGAAATGTTTAGGGAGAAATGGAATACCGGTGTGTATTTTTCCTTTAAAGTACCGATTCCTGGAGTCTGACTGGCTGACACCCTTCTGAAGTGGTTCCATAAAATCTGGTATACGGAAAAGAAAACATTGATAAAAAAAGCCTGGATTCTCATGTATCTCATACAAGTATCTTTTAATACAGTCTTTGCTGTGCTCTTGAGGATCCTTGTGAGTATTTTGAGCTCTAGTTGAATGATAAGTGTTGCATTTTAAATCATTTTCGTAGTTAGAAATTATGAAACGCCCTGTTAAAAGCAAGGGAGTTTTTATGCCCGTTGAAGTAAAACAAAATGCCTGACAAAGTATGGCTTGGACAGATTCCAAGTGCTTGTACAAATGTGCTAAAGAAATTATACTTTGAGTATACAGCTTGTCCTAAGTCATTCATTATTAATACTATTAGTAATATCTTCGGTAAAGGCTTTGATGCATAAATATTTCTGATAACGGTAGGTTATGTACTTTTTGTCCAGCTGAGCAATCTTGCTTTCATAAAATATATACGCGATTCAATATTATATTCCCTTTTAATCAAATTCTAAAAGTATGCCTGTTGACTCCGGTATCTCTTTAGTTAAAGACTTCGATGCTTGAAATGTTTAGGGAGAAATGGAATACTGTTGTGTATTTTTTCTTTAAAGTACCAAGACCAGCCATATACTGTATGTTTATGTTCCAAAATTAATATCGTTTATGGCCTTCACACGCGTTACAGTATGCTCCTATTCTTTTTATGCTCAGCTACTAAGATTTCCCTTCAGTGGTAAAATTCAATATCTACAACGGGCACAGCAAAGACGTTTACTGTAAGTCTTTCTACGACAGACCAACGGACCACGAGTGCCCCTGTCGGTCAACCAATCACGTACTGCGGTGCCACGCGTCATCTTGCGTCACAATGCGCGACGCCACCTGCAGTACGTGTCTGTAACGCGCACTTTGAATGGCTGCATCTGTACATTGAACTTTTCCCTTTTTGCTGCAAAAATTTTTAAAAAATTTAAATTTAAAAAGTATTAGCAGGAAAGTGACTGACTCAAACATTAACATTTTTGTAGCAGATGCATTGGCACTTTATTTGAACAGACTTGACATACAATCACTTCCAAAATTATTGGCTTTCTTGATGAGCAAAACAAGTTGTATAAAATTAAGAACACAGGTAATGAGCTACTGTATATTTCCTGCTCAGAAATATGGAAAAACTGTACTCTCCTATTCTAATGCAGTTGCTCAGAGAAAATGGGTTTTGTTAACAAGTAATAATTTTATTTCTCAAAAAGGTGTTAAAATGATTTGCACCTCTAAAGATTTATATAAATAAAATCAAACAGGTTTACATTCTAATTTTTGTGTTAATCTCAGTCTTAAGGAACTACTGTATATTATGGGCTTCTGTGGCCTCCTTTTTCACTGGGGTATAAAAATGAGATAACATGCATTTAAATCGCTTTGTCATCCACCACCATGGGGAGAGACAAAGAACTCACAAATGAAAAGAGAGAAATGGTTACTGACCTTCATAAATCAGACAATGGGTACAAAAATAAACAAAAACCCTAAATATACCACTTACTACTATAATTAAGTAATAATTAAGAACTGAAACTGAAACAGTGATAAACCTGCCTGGTAAAGGACACAAGTGGAATGTATGAAACTTAAGTGAATCTTGCCCCCACACACGGTGAGGAAGATCGTTCTAGGGACAAAGAAAAATACAAGTGCCAAAGTTGGAAAAATATAGAACCTGGTTGAATCTCATTTCTACCAAGTCTCCAATATGCTAAAGTGTTATGCAAATAAGATATTTGGAAGGGCTGGCAGAAAAAAAAACTTTTGAGAGCAACCCAAAAAATGTAAGCACATGGAGTTTGTTAAATGCATTTAGCACTTGGGCTGGGTGCTATGGTCAGTTGAGAAAAAAATATAACTCTTTGGCTCTTTCTCACACCTCTATATTTGTCATTGTATATGCAGAAAAGAACATAATACCTCCTGTAAAATATGGTGCTGGGTCTTTGATATTATAATCCTGGTTTGTTTCCACTGGTCCTGAAGCCTTTGTTAAAGTCAACTGCATCATGAACTCTAGGTAGTACCGAGACATTTTCACCTCTGCCAGAAGACTTAAACTTGGATCTTACAGCAAGACAATAAATCCAAGCACACACCAAAATCCACAAAGAAATGTTTAATTGATCACAAAATCAGCACATTGCAATGGTCACCTCAGTCTCCAGACTTGAACCTTGAGCTTTGTATTTTAAATTGAAGAGCACAGTTTATAAGCACAGAATTAAGGATGTCAAAGATCTGAAAAGATTATGGAATGTCTTCTCCAATCTCATAAAACATTTTCAGTGCAGGTATTACAGCAAATGAGAGGGTGCAAAAAATATTGAAAACAGTGGTGTCAATAAATATGGCACTTATTTTTGGGAAATAAATTAATAATTTGAGAGATGTGTAATTTTGATTTGGTTGATTCCATTGAATCATTAATAAAATAAAAATATTGCACATGTGGAAAAAATAGAATATAGCTCATTACCTTCATTGTTTATTTTATACAGCCTTTATCATACTTTTTTTCAGCTACTGTACATCGGCTTATTCATCCATCCATTTTCTAATCAATTCACAGGATTGTGGAGGAATCAGAGTCTTTCCAGGCAAGCAATGGGTGCAAGGCAGTCCATCACAGGGCTCACACTAGGGCAAGCTTTTCCAGAAGCCAGTTAACCTACTAGCATCTCTTTGGCCTAAAGGGGTAAACCAGAGCTTCCGGTGGAACATTGGCTCAAAATTGTTTGCAATATTTAATGTTTCCTTGCCAAAATAAACACACCTCTGTTCATGCTTAGTTACAGAAAAATAAAGTAGAAGTTCAAGTAAATAGCAGGTTTATTCCATGCTGAAAATAAAAGAGACACAACATTTCAGCTATGGAGCCATTTTCGGGTGTCATGAAGAAGGCCTGCAGAAGGCCTTCACACCTGAAGAAGGCTCCACAGCCAAAACGTTGTCATACGTTTCTTTTCCAAAAGTTAAAAATACAGAAAAGTTAAAAAGATGACTTAATACGACTCAATCTTTATGTGCAAGTGGGTTGTGATGAAGTATGTGTAGGTGAAAAAGCAAGATGCCTTTAAGAGGCTGTTGAGCAGTAATCAAGGATGCGGAGCTTCTAAAATAAAAGGCAGGATCCCCGATGAATTGGCTTTCTTGCCGAGTTTTGGGGAGGTGGATAATCTGTTATGCTTGTACTGATTTTTTTTTCCTGGGAACCATTGTTAAGCTTGGATAAAAATTATTGTGTCTGCTATTCAAAAACTCTTTTTAAGATGTTTTGTGCAGACTCTCATCTGGTTCCAGTAATAAAGTTGATTCTGGTTTTTAATTACTGTATATCCAAGGCCTAAGAACACTGCTTCTCAGTAGGATCCTGTTTACAAAAAAAATTGTTTTCAATTCCCATTATCCCATTCTAATAAGACAAAATGAATAATATGCTGTAATTTATTAAAACTCTACATGATGTAGACTATCCCATTCTAATAAGACAAAATGAATGATATGCTGTAATTTCTTATAACTACATGATGTAGTTTAACTTGGAAATTTGTTTGATTATACTTTACTCAGAATTTAAAAAGCATACTACTAAACAAGTAAACAAGCAAACTACTAGAAATTTTAAATATACCAATGTGTCTTGTTTAATACATCCTACCGCCATTCAAATTTCTTGGTTTAATTAAGAAACTAATTAATGTGTGCTTATGCCAATAATATTGACAAATGTAGTCATTTGGAATATTGAAGTTGCATACTAATGCTCCTACCATGTAGCTTTAGCTGCATTTACTCCATATAAAACATTATTTGTGCCATCAAATCCAGTCTGCCGAAGCTACATTCCAAGCCACACTTGGTTTGTGGTACCAAGTTCACCTCATAATTAAATATTATAATTAAAATTCCCATATCATATTGGCAAAGCCCCCTGCTGTGCTGAATAAAATTACTGAAAAGTAGTGTATTAACTGCTAATTCACAAAAACTAGTGAATGAGTGCAACTAATGTAGTTGGAGGTGTAGAAGACTTCCAAAGTTTTGACCCTTTACTTGAGGGAAGGTCAAGATTGCGACATTAAGATTAGCAGATGATAGAATAACATACTGTAGATCAGGATTAATTTTCAAGAGTAAAAAACAAAATGTCATTCTTCAAAAAAACAATACATAGAGAAAAGATTATCAGAAATGATTATACGATTTTGTTAATCAGATAAGTTCTTAAAAGTAAATTTTATGCAGGATAGGGGTTCTGTGATGGCATTCATTTAGCACTAGCAACCATTGTTTTGTAGGAGAATCAATGAAAACTGTCAAATACTTATTGCACTTTCTTATGTTATCAATAACTAGAAGGCAATTGGTATTTTGGAATTGGAATATTGTATTCCATCAAGGATGAAATTGCAAAGAAATTATAGCAAACAATTAATTATGGATTGGCTGTTTCAGTCTCAAACCTGAATTCCAGCATTGAATTCACATATCATATCTTTTTCAGTGACCCAAGGGATTTAGCGTTCTACTTGAATAAGGGTCTTGCTTTCTTGTCTGTGCGTGGAGCTGGTTAACATTCCTGTTCACTTGTGTTTGTCAATACTACCAATAATTGTCAATTAATAGCTATTTCAGTGGTTTGATTAGATCCTAATGACTGTGAGACGGAGAGATGAATATCTATAAAGTATTTGGCATGACTTGTCTATCAGAGATAATGGCAGTCTGTCTACAGCTGGATAGGATGCCAAACCCCCTTCACTATTGTGAAGATTGAGCTAAGGGGTCTGCTGTAAAGATTTAAATAGGCAGGCTGGGAGATGCGAGAGAGATGCAGTACATCAAAGGATGTCCAGGAGAACAGAAGTATGCGAGATGTGAATCTAACTTTCCTCCCAAACGTCTGTTATAAAATGCATTTAAAGCAATGAGTACTTTTTGAGGGCGGCACAGTGGCACAATTGTTAGCATTGCTACAGTACCTTGCATTGCTGGGACCTGGGCTACGTTACTAGGATTCACCCTGCATGGAGAGTTTATGTTCTCCCAGTGTTCATGAGGGTTTCCTGTGGGTGCTCCTATTTCCTCCCACACTCCAAATAAATACTGGTAGCTTAATTGAGCTTAATGTGAATCTTTGAGTGTGTTTGTGTCTATATGTCTGCCCTGTGATGAACTGGTGTGAAGTCCAGGGTATACAGTATCTCGGCTTGCACCGTTGCCAGCTCCCCTGTGACCCTGTATTGGATGAAGTGGGTGTAAAATGGATGGATAGATGGAGTGCTTTTATGTAAACCAAATAGTTTTAATATTTTTGATACCTTATCTTTCTTTAGATTGCTACTTTCTTTATGCTACTACTTAGAAGTCATTACAATAATCTTTGAAGTAATTTGTATCTTAATATTGTTCCATATGATGATTAAAAATACAGAAATAATTTCTTACATTTTTTTTTTTAGTTTGTCTACAGAAGCAAGACTACAGTAGCACTATAGTGGTTGTGTGCATCACAGTAGGATGATGCTATCTAAAATTCCGTCAGTATTCAGTCCTTCATTGTAGTTTTTAAATGCCCACTGTCATGCTTGTTGCCACAGCCATGTGTTGTTTTATCTGTTGCAGTTAATGTGGTAATCAATTTAACAGGAGTCTTGTACCACCTGGAAGTATTTGCAGTATCTGCCGGACCTCAGGTGGTACAAGATTATATAAGCCATGAGGTGGCAGTACTTGTGAACTCTGTCATAGAGTTTACTATATTTCTAGTTTCATCTAGAGCTCCTGAGTTCTAACAGTGTTTGCTTCATGGCTTCTAGACCATGTTTAACCTCGAATTTGTTCATTGGATTCCCCTCTGGTGCTTTGTACTGTGTCTCTTGGTTTTGAGCTTTGCTTATCACAGCTCTGGACTGTGTTCACCTTCGCTGCACCAGGTTTTCTCTGCTACTTGCTGCAAACAGCATGCTGTGTGCTTACACAGCTGCTTGCCTGCTTGCCCATGTTTCTCTGCCCTCCTTTGGGTTTATTTCCGAAAACATGTCACCGATTTACTATCTCCAGCATCGATACATTAAACCCATCTCCTAATATCAATTATCGTTTATACACATTTATGTTTTTTGTTTCCTTTTAACTTTGGCTATAAAACTAGAGTCACAATTTTCATTTGTAATAGTGTTATTACACATATTCATTGTCACACACTGTGAAATGACTACATTTAGTTTGTTTCTGCACTAATTCTAAAAAGTACAATATTTACTTCAGAAAAAAACTTACATTAAACACATACTGTATTACAGGAAGCTAAGAGGTGTACCTCAGATGGTACTGTACATCATGAACATAGTTTTTTTTTTGTTAGTACAAATGACACTGTGACCTTTTCTTTGAATCATATAGTTTTAATAGATACTTAAATCTAACTGGAATGTTTCCAAAGTGTTAATACCATTACTATAAAACACACAGCTTGTGTCTTTATTGGCAGCATGAAGCTGGTGGTAAATTAACAACAATACATGATTAAAACTCTGCAAATAAAATACTTTATTAGCCACACCACTGTGTTCTATAAATAAAAAGCATCAGTAATATTTGATTTTAATAACTGGAAGTTGAGATGTGTAGTGGTAAGGCCTATTATCACATTTAGTGCTATTAAAGATTTCTAATAATCTCTTGGTGCCTTGAAAAGGCAGCTTTATCCTGCCTGTAAATGCAGAGGAATGTGGCCAAGAGGCCCCTCTGATAAGAAACGTCGTAAAGTTGTGTCCAATGCTGAACCATCTAAAGATATGTAGTACAGATGGGTTCCAGTGAATCTGTAGTCTGTTTCTTCCCAAGGAAATATGTCAGAGGTCACTGTCCTTCACCCATTGGAAAATCCATTAATGAGATACCCGAAGGGTGGGTACCAGGAATACACTGTAGTTAATACATCTTGACCAATTACCATCTTTGATGTTTTGCCTTAAAAGCTAGCACCCAACTTATTTTTCTTCTTTTGGTTAACTTACTGGCTCCTCTTGTCTCTCCAACTGAACTGGCAATCTGTATTTCCTAACCATATGACTGGAGTATAAGTCAGGCCTTTTCTCCAAGAAACCAGGCCATGAGAGTGAGTCAGTAAAGTACAGAATTCTGCCCAAGATATTCTTTCTGCAATAGAAAAAATCTTGTGTTCACAAACCCAGGTAGCATCAACATGATGCTACTTTATGCAGAGCTCTCCTTAGCAACACTAGAGAAATCTCTCCCCTTTTTCTCTGGCACCAGGACACCCCCCGCACACAGCAAGCAGCTGCCAAGTCAAACCACAGACCAATCCAGCCAGCTCCATCTTCTCAGTGGGACTTTTAAGCCAATCAAGAACATTTGGCCAATGGATCTTTGAGTATAAAACTTCTGTATACACTTTATAATTCTCAAGAGTTGAACTATCATTCCAAACACATTTGGTGTTTAGTTCATGATAGTAAATGCGCGTTTAGTTGTATCTGAGAATATGAATGTGATGCAATTATAGGAGACTGATAAAACACTTACACCTATACTTATACTACACCATAACATGTTATAGCCAATGAACAATCAGCCTTCTGTATCACAGCTAATTGTTTGCATATATATTCTATTCCAGCTATTTTGTTATGCATGTTTTCGTGTTACATCTAGAAAATGGTATGTATATGTAGAAGCCATGTGTGTGATTATAAATTATGTTTGATTAGTCATCAAGCACTCTCACTATTTATTGATCCAATTTCCAATTTTTACAGGCGTAAAGGTTAAATACATATTATAATTAGTCTCTTTTGAATATTTTAGCAAACAGGTGAGCTTCAATTACAATGATTTCAAATACACTTTATAATTTTCTTTCAGTATTCTCTGACTTATCTGTTTTGTTTTCAATAACTTTCCCATTAGTATGCAAAAACTTATAATGTGATTTGCTATGTTTTTACATACTGTACGTGTATGTAATGAACCAGGAGTTATTTGGTTCTCAATTGGCACAGAGGACTATACTCCAAATCTAATATTTTGTCTCTTTGCATACAACTTTCTGAGTTTTCAGTCTCTGGCTGCTTTTCTCTTAATCTTCACTTCAAGTACATGCAGGTATTGTGTCAAAAAGAATGTTAGGATTTTCTCTTTTTTTATGCATCCAAAACATACATTGTTAATGGAGATATGAACATTTATCTGATTGAAAAGCACTTAACCAACATGAGGAAGGATCATAAAACATTTTCTTTAATGCATTTATAATATCTTTATCATAATTCTCTAACAAAAACTAGCTTTACAAAAAGAACAATGAAACATCCATAAAACCCTTTTTATTGTTTTTTCATGACTATATAACAATTGCTGCAATAAAATACAAGGGATTAAATGCTGTATTCCTTTACAGTGGCCCATAATAATTTTAATTTACAAACACAAGAAAAAACAGTGAGGATGTATAAGGATCATGTTACTCGATAAACCCAGGACAGAAATTGAGTTTTATTTTAGGCCTATATGGAACTAAATCATAAAAAACAATATGGGAAAAAAGGATTAATTTAGCTGCCATACTGCAGTGTCAAAGACTATTGAGTCCTTAGGCCTATATCCTACCTCCTACAGTATACTGCTGTTTTTGCTAGAATACTGTACATTTCAATTTATAATGGTTTCCTGTAAAACCTCCAAACCTATAACATAAGCATAAACAGCAATATTAAAGCACAAGCCAATTCAAATTTAAAAAAAGCCAGGAATCCATCCGGCAGTCATTTAAAAATTAACTTTCATTGGCTGGGCTAATGCAATGCAATATATATATATATATTTCAATATGTACAATATGTATTGTTCATTTTATTCTGGCCTGTGGATGAGATGAAAAAACAAAAAACATTCTTAAAAGTATGCATGAAGTATCTGTTACTGAAAAAATATACTGTAGAACATACTGTAAATTAAATAATGGAATATTTCCCTCACAGATTATTTTAAACTTAATTAGTGTAATACCCATTTTTGTGAGGTTAAACACCAATGTAAATGAGCACATGTAAGTTAATTGTCCACAGATGGACACAAACATTTTCCACAACCATTTTTTAACACATGGTCACTCCTTTACGATTGATAAGGTCCCTTGTCTAAATCTCAGCTGTTCAGAGAATAATATTTGTCATTAGGTTAATTTCTGAATCTTAATTACTTACTTATAAATCAGTGCAATCACTAAAGTGCTTTTGTGCTGTATATCTCTTTTTACTGTGTTGGAAATCTGGAAGGTACTTCAAAAGACAGATTGTGTGTGGTAATGAAGTCCAACACTTGGTAATAAAGGTTTTCCCGGCTATAAATGTCATTTCAGAATTAAAAGTTAAAGGTTTAAGTACAGTAGGGTGCATGATATGTCAAATATAAAATGCATACATTCACACAATTCTCTCTGGTTGATGGAGTCTTAGATTAAAATTGGCGGCACAGCAGACTAGTACCATTAGATGAATGTAGCTAGTAAATAAGCGTCTCCCTGCTGCCTGCCCAAGTTGCATCTACCAGTATGCAGATCTCACATGCCAGCTGCCATATCAGGAAGTGGTGTTAGTCGGGCCAGTAGGGGGCACTCACTCTGCAGTTTGTGTAGGTGTACGTGCCCTAGTATAGTGATGGGGACACAATACTTTAAAAAGGCAGTGTCCTTTGGATAAGACGTAAAACCAAGGTCCTGATATTTTTGTGGTCAATAAAACTCCTAGGGCATTTCTCAAAAAGAGTAGAGGTGTCACCCCAGCCTTATTACTCCCCATCTATGAATTGGTTTTATCACTCTGTCCTCCTCCCCACTGAGAGCTGATGTGTGGTGAGCGTTCTGGCGCACTATGGCTGCCATCGCATCATCCAGGTGCGGCTGCACATTGGTGGTGGTGGTGGAGAGTCCCCATTCCCTGTAAAGAGCTTTGTGTGGAGTGTCCAGAAAAGCGCTATATAAGTGTAAGCAATGATTATGATTATTATTATTATTATTATCATCTCAGCATGGTCTTGTTTGAGTATTGAACAGCTCCTGGTTCTGTGTCGGCAGCATAGAGACTGACAGGCTGGAGGCAACTTTACAGGCTGAATGACAGTTCTATTGCCTTTTTTCATAAAGAGGGTCATGTTAATTGTAGAGGCAGAGAAAGTGCAGGCATCCTCTGGATGCAGAGGAGGGGTTAATGTTGTTTGTTTTAACCTACTACCATAGGTGTGTGATGTTGTGGTTTGTAATATATAATTGATGTTTCATTTACTAAATCAAAATGTCCAGTGAGTACTAATTGCCACTTTATTTAATGCTGTTTAATTTAATCTTCTGGATATAATTAATGCACACTCAATATTAGTAAATTAATATTTTGCCATTTTTTGTAACATAAAACAGTGATATCTCCACCAAAGTATCAAAATAAAAATTAAATTAAATTTGTAAATATTCAAATTAGAAATAACACACTCATCAGAGGAATGGCTTGCTTTTTTAATAAGAAAAAATGTATCCTGTGGTGGTAGAGAGAACGGTAAAATGTTTAAGTCGCAATTGAATACCTTAGTGCACTTGACATATGTGACTGAAGATCAGATTTATGCTGACTAGTGCATTTCGTAAGTAAATTAATAAGGTAGTGGAGTGTGATGTTTTAGGGAGTTTGGGGAATTAACTTACAGTATGTTAATCCTTTAACACGAGATTGCCTTCAGTGTAGACAGAGGGCAGAATCACTATTTTCTGTAGTAAATATACAGATTTGTGAGGCCAACAGTTTCCTACAAATCAAAAATGTCCATTTTCAAGCATGGCAATGCAAGAACAATATCAGTGCTAGGACTACAATGGCATAACTTCATAAAAACAATGTCAAGGCCTTGCTGTGACCATATTTTTCTCATGACCCCAGTCCAAAGATTCTGTATGACCAACTTGTCATTGTGGTTAATAGAGAATAATAGCAAACAGCCAACTCTTACCAGAAAGCTGGACATTTACAGAAATTTGAACATTGCATAAAAGCTCTAACAGGCTGATGAGGTAAGGATCAGTGCAGCCAGTGTAACGAAAGCATTCTTTCCGGACCCTATGCAGACGACACAATCCGGGGATGAGTGAGGAAAACACGGGGAAAAAAGCATGCGGGAGTCGGGAATGAAAACAGGGGGTGTGCGCTGGTGTTCGGGGAAGGTGTGGCCGAGACAAACAATCCAGAAATAAGTCCAAGGGGAAATCCGAGAGGAGGCAAAAGTCCAAAGCCGGGCGGTCCATCCTAGACAAACGGGCTTAAAAACAGGAACCGGGTCAGGACCAGCATGGGAATGGGAACAGGAACAGGAACTAAAAACTTGACGGGACAAGGCGCTTCCAGGTCCTGGACTCACCTGGTACAGGAACCAATGCAAGCCCGGAACAGAGTAAGTGTCTGGCTTTTAAAGCGAACTGAAAAGGGAGCTGGAACAGGGAGCAGGTGCGGGAGATGAGTAAAAAACAAGGAAGGGCTGGAGCGTCCTTAAGAGGAGGGGTTTACGAATGTGACAGCCAGGACTCATTTATTGCTCAGAGAGCTCTATCCTACATTTTACTTTATTTTTAATGTTTTCATTTTGAGGTTCTTAAATGTTCCTGCTGAGATTGTCTCATGATTATTTGCAGTGACTTTGTTTTTTAGAACAATTACTAAAATATTTTATTCAATCTATTAGACTAGAATGCTGCATTTCCTGTTTCTATCAGAATATTTATGATTCTGTTCAGTACCAAATGCAGCCTCTTTCTGCTCTAGATGTGTAGAAGCTGTTGTCTCAAAGGACTTGCTGACTTGAGGAATACAAAAGTGAGTGTTAACACACACATAGTAAGATGTGAGAAAACACATTTTAATACATTTACGGGAATGTATTTATATTCTAGATTAGAAAGGCACAGATCTGAATATAATACGAGTTACAACATCATGTTGTAATAATGTTGCAAAATGAGTGAAGTTTCAAAGGTAAGAAAACATTGATATAAGTCAGATTTTATATTATAACAAACATGATAAATAATATATCATACACATATCATATATATGATATATTTTTTAAGTTTTCCTTGTAGTATCATTAAAACTAAGAAACTGATCCAGTTAAATGGTTTAAGTTCTAAATTAAATATTTATATTTTCTTGAAACAAACTGGGTTTGCTTTAAAGAAAGCACTCCTTTCAATAATGATGTGATATCTGATCAATATGAATATTGCTGTAAACATTCAACAATCAATGAAATATTGTTCAATCACAACACTAGAGGAGATGGGATTGTCTCCATAAAACAATAGTCTTACATAATATACAGTGGTGTGAAAAAGTGTTTGCCCCCTTCCTGATTTCTTATTTTTTTGCATGTTTGTCACACTGAAATGTTTCAGATCATCAAACAAATTTAAATATTAGACAAAGATAACATAAGTAAACACAAAATGCAGTTTTTAAATGAAGGTTTTTATTATTAAGGGAAAAAAAAATCCAAACCTACATGTCCCTGTGTGAAAAAGTGATTGCCCCCCCTGTTAAAACATAAATCAACTGTGGTTTATCACATCTTTGGAAAGCTGAGTTCAATTTCTCTAGCCACACCCAGGCCTGATTACTGCCACACCTGTTCTCAATCAAGAAATCACTTAAATAGGACTTGCCTGACAAAGTGAAGAAGACCAAAAGATCCTCAAAAGCTAGACATCATGCTGCGATCCAAACAAATTCAGGAACAAATGAGAAACAGAGTAATTGAGATTTATCAGTCTGGAAAAGGTTATAAAGCCATTTCTAAAGCTTTGGGACTCCAGCAAACCACAGTGAGAGCCATTATCCACAAATGGCGAAAACATGGAACAGTGGTGAACCTTCCCAGGAGTGGCCGGCCGACCAAAATTACCCCAAGAGCGCAGCGACGACTCATCCAAGAGGTCACAAAAAAACCCACAACAACATCCAAAGAACTGCAGGCTTCACTTGCCTCAGTTAAGGTCAGTGTTCATGACTCCACCATAAGAAAGAGACTGGGCAAAAATGGCCTGCATGGCAGAGTTCCAAGACGAAAACCACTGCTGAGCAAAAAGAACATAAAGGCTCGTCTCAGTTTTGCCAGAAAACATCTTGATGATCCAAGACTTTTGGGAAAATACTCTGTGGACTGACGAGACAAAAGTTGAACTTTTTGGAAGGTGTGTGTCCCATTACATCTGGCGTAAAAGTAACACAGCATTTCAGAAAAGGAACATCATACCAACAGTAAAATATGGTGGTGGTAGTGTGATGGTCTGGGGCTGTTTTGCTGCTTCAGGACCTGGAAGACTTGCTGTGGTAAATGGAACCATGAATTCTGCTGTCTACCAAAAAATCCTGAAGGAGAATGTCCGGCCATCTGTTTTTGACCTCAAGCTGAAGCGCACTTGGGTTCTGCAGCAGGACAATGATCCAAAACACACCAGCAAGTCCACCTCTGAATGGCTTAAGAAAAACAAAATAAAGACTTTGGAGTGGCCTAGTCAAAGTCCTGACCTGAATCCGATTGAGATGTTGTGGCATGACCTTAAAAAAGCGGTTAAGGCTCGAAAACCCTCCAATGTGGCTGAATTACAACAATTCTGCAAAGATGAGTGGGCCAAAATCTTCCACAGCGCTGTAATAGACTCATTGCCAGTTATAGCAAACGCTTGATTGCAGTTGTTGCTGCTAAGGGTGGCCCAACCAGTTATTAGGTTTAGGGGGCAATCACTTTTTCACACAGGGCCATGTAGGTTTGGATTTTTTTTTCCTTAATAATAAAAACCTTCATTTAAAAACTGAATTTTGTGTTTACTTATGTTATCTTTGTCTAATATTTCAATTTGTTTGATGATCTGAAACATTTCAGTGTGACAAACATGCAAAAAAATAAGAAATCAGGAAGGGGGCAAACACTTTTTCACACCACTGTACATAATTGTAAGACAATTCCATCTCCCATAAAATTGTGAATGGATGAGAGCTAATTAATTTACCTACACATAATTCACTGCATATATATGCTCTTAACACACACCCTATCTTGGAGAGGTGTTCCTTTTAATATATATTTAGAAGAAGTTTTGTAGTTTATTTACAAATACATGCTGCTTTGGATAACATCAATTTGTAAGGTTCACTCAAACAGCTTCCAGTCTACACTTCCTGTCAAAAGATGTGTTGACCTAACGGTACCTAACAGAATGAGTTGTTTAATATTGCTAAAAATGTTGAATGAATAAGTAATGTTAACAGAATGTAAAGATTTACTTCAGGGTATGAAATTTCTTTTAGTTTGAAAACAAATGCACCCTTTAAGGAAGTCTCTCAATTGATCAGTTCCCATGGGACTTTCCCTTCCAGATGAGCTTCCAGTTGCTAAATGGTAGCATTAATTAAACTTTTAATTTGCATAACTACTGTAGGTCTTTTAATTTTTATCAGGTTTTTAACAGTTGAGGATATATTTCCATGCATAGGTTTAATTTAAAATGGTTCTATTAAAGAAACATTAAATAAACAGAAAGCAGTTTTTCTTTGTTTTGTTCTGGCTTAAATATTTTTGTTTTATTACTTTGTTTTTTTCCTTGAGTGCATAGTAAAGTCAAGTGTATCAGAGATGAAAGTATTAATTATTCTCAAAAGATTTCATCTGATTCCACAATGCCATTTCATAGTATTTTGACCATGTTTTTCAGTAAGCATTCCTCTGTTGTAATAGGTTTGCCAAGGCTATAGGGTATAGACTTTAATCCAGCTCTCAGTAAAATAGTGACTAGTTTGTCTGGTCCGACTACCACAAATCCTACAGAACCTCTACTAGTATGACTCATTTGTGTTTTCTTGTTTTGTTCAATGCAATAAAGAGCTCTTTTATAGAACACAGACTGCTAGGAGCATCTGAGTCACTGCTGGGGATTTCTTGAAATTTTATCATCCCACACACACCAGGGTGGACATTTCCAGGTCATAGTTGTGGCTGACAGCAGAGCATTTCAGATCAAATGCAGAAGGAAATTTTATTTTTTAGTACACTGAAAGGATTAACTACACACTGACAACAACAAAAAAAATCAAAGCAGCTTTCAATTTCAAATCTCAAATTTTTGTAATCTAAAATGTACAGTATGCTTATTCACATGCCTAAAAAAAAATCTGTAACCATCCGTGAAAATAATATTTATAGTAATAATGTTACTTTAAAATATGAAGTCAGGTGCACACTGTCTCATTTTATGCATTTACCCTTTTCCTTGATATGTCAAAAATAGAAATCTTGTCAAAACAAAATCAGTTTGTTAGAAATGTACTCATATGTATGAAAACATATTCTTATATTTTTCTAATACTATCATAGCACTGCGATTCCTTGAGGAAAAATGAGGGATTTTAATATTGTACTGTACATATGACAGTTCAGCACATACACAGGCCAAGAAGCTATTATTCTTTACAAACATAAAGAGAGACCTTGACAGGTAATTACTGTTACTTTTGAATTTGGAAAACAGATGAGAAAAAATCCTCAATATAGTTTAAATAATACACAGCATGGTAAAAGTACAGGTAGGTCTTGTGCATCTTGGGAATTAACCAGAGATATTGCAAGCCTGATACTTCTGGTTCTGACACAGGGGTGAAAAACACCAGAATGACCAGGCAGAAGAATCAGGGAACAGGAAGCACAGGCAAGCAAAATATAATCAGAAGAAACAAGATGGGGTATAAATAGAGGTGAGGGGTTGAAATATCACGTGCAGTGTCATCAATAGAACAGCAAATAAGGACAGAAATTTTAACCCAAATGCAAGCACAAAGTTAATACTAATGAAAAGATGGGTTGCATGGGAGAAACAAGAAGATAAAATTAATAACAAGAGGCTATCTAGCTAAGAACTAGCTAGCTCCAGTTTCAAGAGAATATGGGTATGGAAATATAGACCAGATGAAGTGTCCTGTTAAGAAAAGCCACAATTAACAGAAGGATTCTGTCTGAGATGAAGACATCAAATGGAATAAGGTTCTGTGTAATGTACAGTAGGACGGACAAAGGACAACAGAGTAAAGAGAAAGAGAGTCAGAAAAGAGAAAGAGAGCCAGAGAGGGAAAAGGGGAAAAGTCAGATTTTGTAAAATTGTAAACTGAAATGGTCATTGCATCCTAGAAAAGAAGGCTTAAGATAGAGATAAACAATAAGGATTAAGCATTAATAATATAATTGTTTATTAATTCTTACTAATCAGTCACATAACTACTCAACATTTGTATATTCAAAGATGAGTAAATTATTTTACTAAAGTGAATCAAATGATATCAACACTGTAGAATAACAGTTAATTCTCAAGATCGATTAAGACGAATGCTCAATTATACTCATCCAACAACAATGGACTCAAACGTCCACATCAGAGAGAGAGCTGCTGGAGCAATATTTAATCTTCTTCTCTGCAGGCTATTAAAAACCAATCCTGATGGTGGTGTCAGGGAAGAAGTGGGACAGAGGGTTCTGCTGTTGCTTTGTCTTGGCAGTAAGTTATCCAGGAAGGACAAGGATCTCCTTGTTAGTGTACAGTGGATCTAGATTTTAAATTTGTGCATGAAGTTGAATCCAGTCCAGGAAATTCAAGTTTGTTTCAAAGGAGGAAAGGCAGCTGATTATAAATAAGAATGAGAAGCATTTTTAATGTATGAATCCACATACACTAAACATTGTGACATTATTACTAGTAACAGGCTTGAATTTTTCTGACAAGATCTGCATGGCAGTGTTCTTTAAGTGATGTGGTGTGAAGAAGATATTAAAATGCATTACCCATGGCAGCTGGAAAATCTACAGTGCTGAAGGACATGTAATGTCAAATCTTGTCAAAGCTCCCAAGCTTTGGTATGAAGTATTTCTCCATCAATATGGGTTTCTGGATTTTTAATAATAAAATTATTCTGTTTACATCATTAAATTATCTGTAATGCATACATGTTTTATGAAGACTTAATTGAAAATAATATAGTTAAAACAACACTGTAATAGAGCTGTTGCTTTTTTCTGAATAAAGAAATTAGCCTGAACCCTTGAGGGTGCAGATGTGTGACGCTAATCTGTCCAAATCCCACAAGCTCAATTGTGAATCAGTCAGGAGAAAGATATTTGTTCTCTTTGCAGTGCTTAGGGGAGAAAAATGTCCCAGCTTAAAACATTAGCAATATCAATGAATCACGCATATTTTAACAAGCAGGAAAGTAAAGTGGCTTTAAAATCACTTAGCCTGGAAAAATTCCTTCTTTTGATTCAATGTCTCAGAATGATTCTCATTTGGGCAAGAGGTGTGAAAGCTCAGTTCTCCTGGAATTATATTTAAAGTTTATTCCTGTAATGCTGAGTTACATCTTACATATCTTAAGGGCAGCTATTGTTTGCAAATCATTTTATTTTCTAGGTTTCTCCTAGAAATGTACTCTGTATATCTTGCACAATCTACTGGTATTTAAAATAAGGTGTAAAAGCTAAAATCACAATATTGAATATTGAATAAGAACAATATAACAATATATGAATACCATAGCATGATATCATGACATGGCAGGAATCTTGCCAGTCTTAATTAAAGAATTGTCCATCTAGAACACCTGAGTGACTGGCATGAGAATGCAGGTAAATATTCTCATTTAAGAGGCAATCAGGCAGCAAAGATAAACGTACAATTTTAAAAGGCTGAGAGCTCGTGCTTTTGCCAAGTCTGTCTGGTTAATAAAACTTTCATTTCATTTATACTGATTGACCTCAACACAGGCAAATCTGTCACAGATGATTTAAAAGTTATAAAAAAACTATAATTTAAAAACCCAAAGGAGGCATTGCCGTTGCAAGTGAATACGTGATTTAACAATTGTTATTTATTTTAAGGTTTTTGATCATCTCTGATTCATTCTGATTCAGACAACTAATCAAGTTTCCAGTAAATAACTGCATACTATCACAACCATAATTATCATGGTAAAAAACAGCCTATCAACAGCACACTACTTATTTTTACTATGGGTATTATTCAAGTCTTAAAATTTAAGTTCTACGGTCATGCTAATGCTTAACTAAAGTTGCAGTTTGATTGTTGGAAATAAAGAAAGGTCAGTTATAAAGACAGTCAAACAAACAACTACAACCACCCTGTAAGGCCCGTTCCTAAAAACACACCTATAGTAAATATAGCCCCCTTTTCCAAACATATTTAAAATCCTTTCTTGAAATGAGTACAATACCATCAGCCCACACTGTGATGGAATTCACTCAAACAAGCAAGGTTATCTAGCAACATCTTACATGATGAGTCAAACACTGAACTGTTTACAAAGCAAGGACCTAAGGTAGCAGGAGCACAAAACATATAGCCCTGCAATTAAAAGGTTCTTGGCATATTAGATCAAGCTGGTGTTTATCTGAGACAGAGAAAGAGACAGATGTCTGAGAAAAGTTGCAGCAAAGCATTATGTGACCGGATTATCTTAGTGACAGTCAATATAATATGTAGAACCAGCCTGGAGTTCTCCAACAAGATGTAGCACAGTTGTTGGTCAGGTCTTAATTAAAAAAGAATATATAGCTTTTCAGTGGTTGTTTTGCATCCACTGTCTGGGGATAGAGGGCAGATCCACTGTACTACATCGCAGCAATGAGAGAAGAAGCCGAATGTGAACATATAGGGAAAAACACAACTAATAGGTTTATTCCATGCTAGAAAAAAAAGAAGAAAACACAATGTTTCGACCATGGAGCCTTCTTCAGGTGTGAGAGGGGAAAGACTGTGTGGATCTGTGAAATTTGGACCATGTTTTGGGACAGTCTCAGGAAGAGAAGTGTTTTGAGAGTCTTAGTGTTTCAGAAACTGATAAGCAGCTTAGCTTTCCAGTGTGTAAAGAGAGTGATTCTAAGAAGTCTAAGAAATACAGTAACTCAAAAAAAAGACTAGGTTTTTGTCTTGTAAGTTTGATTATTTTCTTTATCTGTTAAATAAAGACATTAAAACTTACTGTAAATTTGTACTCTATGACTAAGCTTGCATGTCTGTCTACCTAAACGCTACTTTTAAATACTAGCTGCCGTGACACCAACCCCCGGGAGTATCACAAGACAGATATAAAACTACGTACTGTATATACAAAAGTTTTAAATATTAATTTGAAATTTTTATCATTTGAAATATTTCTATAAAGCACAGATACAATTAAATGCCTGAGTCATTGCCACATCCCCCATTTCCCTCCCTCAGGTTTATTTTAATGATTCTTTGAAAAGCCCAAAGTCAGTAATTTAACATTTTAAAATATTCCTTCATGAATTCTCCTGGACCTAATGCCAGCAATGTGGAGGTCTGCCAACAGTTTTTTACAAGATAATTAAATGTCATAAAAATGCCAGAAGAGATAGTTACACTTGCAAAGATTATAGAATATCTAGTTGTTACTTAATTGTCTTTAATGTTTTGTTGCAAATAAATTAAGTCTTAATTGTTCTGAACAGCATCAATTTGTTATCTTGAAAGCTAGCTCACGGAAAGTATAAGACTATTCAAAGTACTAAATTATCTAATATACAGTACAGTGTGAGTAATGGCAATGCTGTGATTCTAATGCAGTAGGCTGTTCCAATGCCATGTTATATAAAGAGCTAGATTCCACCTGCATGGTTTTTTACTGGTTTACACTATTGCTCAAGATAAACACTATATGACCATAAAGTACCTCTCTACTTGTAACATACAGTACCATTCCAAACATTTTTAGGTCAAATGCAGAAGAATACTTCTAATACTGCTTATGTGAATAAGATTAAGTCGCCAAAGCAAGGAAGCTTTTTATTTTTATAAATAAAAAACGTTTTTTTTTATTTGTTTTTGGTCACAACTTTGCGCTGCATGATAGTTTGATCCACTGTTTTGGCTCAGCCCAGTCTTGTGGCTGTCCAAAAACACATTTTCCAGGTGAACTCTTGCTTTCTGTGATACATCAGAGAAGTGGGCAACAATAGTTACTGTAGGCCTCTTACAAGGTCACTTATCACAACTTTCATTTATATGCAGCACAGTGCACTGAGGAACAGGCCTGGTCTGCTTCTAGTTTACAGTCCCCAGGGTCAATGCCACACCATTCCCACTGCTTTGGACATATACAACAGTATACACTGGACATATGCCCTCTGATATTTTGATAAGGCAATCTGATGTTTGATTTAAAAAGTTCTTGACAGCTTAAAGAGGTCATGTCAGAGAGGTTCATGCTGGGAGCTTGGGTTGTGGAGTCTTCTTCAGGTATGATTAAAAAACTTCATAAGATCACTTTTTAATATAAGTTTGAAATCATAATCACCAGCTGTTGATTTTCTATTTTTTCAGTTAAGTGTGGTGTATAAAATTGAAAAACCTTTCAAGATCCTTTATTTTAACTACAGTACTTTTTGAAAGTTGATTAGTTTTACTGTAGATATTTTGTCTTTAAATAATTTACAAATCAGAAAAATGAAAAAGACCATGTAAGAATAAAGAAAATATCTGACTTTCAGCCAATTGTAGAAGAATCTGTTTGCCTTTGGCAATTTTTAGCATTTAAAGTTTGATGTACTGTAAATGTCATCATTTTTGCTGTTACCCAGATGAGTTCCAGTGAGTGACGCTTTCAGCTCAATCTCAATAATAGAAGGACAAATTGTATTTCCCAGTGAAAAAGAGTGAAATAAAAAGAAAATCTTTTGGTAATTTGAAAGTAACAAGTTATAGGAAAGATATATTTTATAATGCATTTCAAATATTGATTTATTTGCCTTGTTTTTTAGCTTCAAATTAGGTTTAATTAATCTAAATATGTGGAAAACTTTATTACTGTTACTTTGGTTGTTCGTTTATTACCTCTCCTCAGCCATCGTTTTTAATGCATGCCAGAGTGCCAAAGTATATATACAGACTTTGTGACCCACACACAGACTTGAGTTCTTGAACTTGTTTTGGAAAAACTCTTTGCCATGTACTACTGATTAAATCATCTATGCCTTCTACAGTATGTGTTATAGTGAACACCTGTACAGCTAAAGTCAGTGCCTGTTTATAGCCAACAAGGCAAAATATGACAGGATAAATGGGTATTTTGTCCAATCTCTTTATGCAAACTGACTGTACCTTCTGTACAGCATGTATCATATACAGTACACCTGGGAGAAAAAATGGCTTGTGTGTCAAGTTAGTAGCTGGTCCTCTTGTCCCTTATCTACTGCAAATTTAATTCAAGTCAAGTCATTAAGAGTGTAGAGTAGAATAAAAACAAGATAACACAGCCGTCTAAGATCAGGAGTGCACATCACTGTTCAAATTTAAAGGTTTTCTTTGCCTTTTCATTCTTCCATCCTCAACCCAGAGTACTCCTGTGTCTGTTAGTTTTTTTATTCAAACCATTTCCTTAGTCGCCAGTGATAATTGGTGCCTGTAAAATCTGTTTGCTTGTTTTTTTTTCTTCATCCGGGCCTTGGTTTCAAAATTTCAGTACAGCTTACAGAAAAATCACTCTTAAGCAGACTTAAGAGTTCAGCAGAAGGAAAAACACTGACTCACTGTTGGAGTTGTCTGACAATATCATTCCTACCTGGGTGTATTCATCATCATTCACCTATTATATATTAAGAGCCATTTAGTCAAAAATAAGGGAGAAACATCTTGAGGAGCAAGTTTAAAAGAGACTACATAAAGTTCTTAATTCTTTAAATGTTTCTAGCCACCAAGTAAATCATTTACATGCACTAATTAAGTGATTGAAACAGGTGATTAAGAGCCCGACTAGATAAAAAAAAGTAGAGACAGGGCTATTCCAGGACCAGGGCTAAAACTATAGACTACTTATCTGCTTTAAGCCATAGACAAATACCGATCTTCAGCATACCTACTCAATCTCAATACAAGACAATCCACCCTGTACTGGCACCACCTGAGCTCAATTAACACAATGAAACCTGCAAGTGGCCCTAATTAGCCTGTTGCCAGCTGGGAAATGTAGTACTAACTCTCCTTGGACATGAAATGCAGAATGCAGAATGAAATGCAGAAAGTTACGATGGGTTAAGACTGCTTATCCTTGGCCTTTAACAGACCCCATTTAGAACTTTACCTTATATTCTATCACAATATGTTGATATCTTCTTAAATATGACACTTATATTTATTTATTTTATAAAATACTGCCAGTTGTGTATTTTTGCATGGTAAATGTGAAATGTGAGAGCTGTGAAAACAGGTGTTTTTCAGTACACTTTCAATGCTTAAATTCTACCACATGTATTTATTTCCCCCAGAAGAATATAATTGCATTTTCTATGTTGCTTTGAACTAGCAAATTACCAGCCGTTTCTGTCTTGCATTTTTCTCACTCCTGCCTCTCTTTTCTCTTCTGGGTATGTTTATCTGACTCTTATCAGATTCCCCATTTTCTGATTTAATATCCATTAACACAATAAAAACGTCAGATTTTAATATGATCATCTTTTTCATTTCTTTATTTGTTTACCTTAAAGTTTCACACAACAAGAGCCCCTGAACAATGTGTTAAATGTTATTCAAGATACACGCTTCACAGTTATAACTGAAGGCCGACCCACACAAATTGATAGTATGTGAGGCTGACTTTGATAATGTAAGAAAACTGAATGTTCATTACAAAATGCAGTTCATGAGAAGCCCAGTCTGCATCAAATATGCACACAATATTTTTATTGTCTGTAATATTAAAAAGAAAATTATTTTTAAAGAAAACTGGTTCATGCTGGGTTGATCAAATATTTCACATGAATAGTGTCTGAAAGAGATGGGTGATTTATAAAGGTAAAATAAATGTACCCATAAATAGTATAATCCTAATTCTTTTATTATACAGTTATGTAATGTTTAGCAAGTAATTATTTTTCTTAAATACAAATCATAGCATAAATATTTCTAATCCAGATTTATTACAATCAGTTGGAAACTGTCACAATATTTTTAAACAACAGCTAGTTAAATAAGTAAGAATCTTTAAAGAAATACTTTTATATAAACATACTGTATCACATATTAACAGCTAGGATGACTACACAGGCCTTGGTACAGACATTAGAAGATATGCTTTCTATAAACCGTCAAACATAGCCAGGCCATTGTATTAATTTATAGCCATCTCTAAACTAATTGAAGTTAAATCATTAAATCAGCCTTCATGGGTGAACAGACACGGGGAAAGCAGGCTCAAAGATGAGATAAAAATAAGGATCCAGAAACAGGGAGAGAGAGTGTGGTGAGAGAAGAGAAACATCAGAAGTGAGAGCAGAAGTAATTGGTTCCATCTGAGTTTTCTCATTTATAGACTGGGAATACAGAAACTCCAGGTAAGCGATAGCTGTTTTATATTTGCGGAAATATCCATCCATTTTCTAACTGCTTCTTCTTATACAGGGTTGCAGGTAAGCCAGAGCCTATCTTTGCAAGCAACAGGCACAAGGTAGGGTACACTAGAAAGGATGCCAAATATCACAGGGCAGACACATAGACATGCACATACTTACACTTAGGGCCAGTTTTCTCAGAAGCCAGTTAACCAACAGTATGTTTTTCACCATGGGAGGAGACTCAAGCACCTGGAGGAAACCCACACAAACACCAGGAAATCATACAACTCCAAACAGATAGCACCCCAGGTCTGGAATTGAACCTACAGTAGGGCTCCAGCACTGTGAGACAGCAATGCCAACCACTGCACCACCATGTTGCCCATTTCTGGAAATAGAGTTCTTTATTTATTTGTGGTACCCACAAGGCAAAAAAAGTCTAATTTTCTCTGTGGCACATTTTTTGAATATGAGAATGTGTTCCCATTTGTTTCACATCTGTTTCAAAGTGAAATTTGGTCCTTAGTGAAATGGATATGACACAGGTCCACTCTTATTCTCTTATATGGTATTTGTGCCTCATTTGACCTGGAAGAGCTCATCTCTGACCTATATCTCTGGAAGTCAGGATACTGAAGCTCACAGTATTGTAACTATCTGTATACTGTATAGTAGTAGTTAACATTTTGTTTTATAGTAAATAAATATTTTCCTTTTTAGGTCTGCTGCTTTTTATTAATTTTTAATAGAGTTCCTAACTATAGGAGTGTAATTGTTAACTTGTTGCATAGCAAGTTGGCATACTGTTTAGCACGGTCTTGATATTCATTTTGATCTGATATGATTGATACTTCCTCTTTATAATTTTATGCTCCCTTTACTAAATTTCTCACATGCCTAACTTGTGTACATAATAAATGCTGGCAGCTACTTTTTGAACATGGTAAACATATCTTATTCATTGTTGTAATTTTCTTCTTTGACAAAACTAAATGCCACAGAGTGTCGTTTGAGGAATTATCCAACAGTTTACTCTGTTTCTTTTATTGATGAAATAATGCCAATTTACAAAAATATTATATTATAAAAATATTCTATATCAGTGCAGACATAATAAGGTTGGGTAATTTAAAATTCCAAAATGCATTTTGTGAAACCAGCTGACAGCTAAAAACCTATGCTATTGGCTGTATGTGTTCTTAAACCAGACTGAAAGGTCAGAAAAACAATTTGTTCTTCTGTCTCTCTCTGACTCAGCTCTGAAATGAAAACAGGCTATAGAAGTATCTTAACAGAATTCATATGAAGATTTATCCAATTTTGGAAAGCTAAGGGAGACACCCCCAGTGCATGATTATGGTGAGGTGACTTAGAGTTGCCAAGGAGACTATTCTTTACTTTCTGTGTTTAAAAAATTAAACACAACAAATAAAGAACGTTACATTCATCAGGCTTCACAGGTTTATTCATACCATCACAAGAAAGAAAGAATTGATCCTCAAGGCGGTTTGACTGGATTTATGAACCCTTGCCTTATGTTATATGTGGTGGGTTACATAGCTGATAAATTTAAATGCTTCTAGCATCTACAGTATATTGACCAGAGGCTATATCTTGCTGATTTTCAATCTTCTCCCAGCACCAGTCCTCCTCACATTTTGACCCAGCTGACTGTGTTTCCCAGAAAGTTTAGCTGAGGTTTTGGATGAACATAGACTGCCATACATTACCCTATGGGTGTTCAGTTCTGTTCCCAAAAAGGCAGAATGTCTATACTGTAGATACTCAATCACCATTAACTACTAGACAGCCCAATACCACTATTGGATATATGTTTATGAAGCAAATGCTTGAAGCAGAGTGGCACTGTGGCGTAATGGTTACAATTGCTAGTTTTTTTCCCTGCTTTGCTGTTGATTTGACTGCAGCCCCTTAGAACTAGACATATTCATGTTGCTGTCTTACACAGAGATGGACTCAGAACTGTTGTTATTCACTTAATGATAAACAAGTACATGATGTCTGTGTCAATCAATTTCTGTAATAGAGAATTCCTACACCTAAGACTATAAAATCATTTACTTTAACTTGCTTAGAACATGACAATAAAAAGTATCAGTTATGCTTCTTTGACGACATTAGGTTCAGGCAAGATGGCAGCTCTGGCCTAAACTACATTTACCTCTACTTGTCCATTTACAGATAATGTACAATACAGTATGCCAATGTGCAGTACGCTGACACTGCTCTTAACAAGAACCAGTTCTGTGAAAGATGACTGGACAAGTAATAGTTTAAAAACCAGGACGTTTAAAAACTGAGTGGAGTGAACCGAAGGCCCTGTGTGTGACAGTGAACAGGTCCTGTGTCTCCTGCGTCTGTGAGATATCAATGTTTTGTTCTGAAGCCAGGTATTTTTTAAAGGGTTGAAGAGTTTAGTTAAACTCAAGTGGAAGCTAAGCTTTTGTTTCTTTTGTTTCCTCACACTCTAAAAGGTGAACTTGGTGTATGTTGCTCTGTATTTGTGTTTTTTTTTTCTTGAGACCTATTGAAAGGATCACTTGAGTTTACTGTAAATCTGTTTCACTAACAGACATACTTTAAAAGCAAACTAAAATATTTAGCCACCAAAAGAGTGTAAACCAATAGTGATAAGATATGATACACCAGAATCAGCTGAGCAAAGTTTGCATGGAGGGGAATAAACATATACTATATTATTTTTGGCTAGATACTAAAGAACAAAGACATTTGGAATAAGCAGAATAATTTTGAAATCTGACAGGAAGCCCGTGCAATTACTACAATACAGGATTGATGTGAAAACTAATGCTGGAAATAATCGGACTTCTAGCTGCTAAATTCTAAAAATGCTGTAATTTATCAACTCATTTTAGAGATAGTGTAAGAACAAAAATAAATCCCTGAAAAAGCAAAATCATTAAGCAATTTTTCAGTTCTGATATAGATAGTAGAGGACATAGACTGGCAATGTCCTATATGGAAAGTCATATATATATATTATCTAAATGTCCTACTGTATATATTTACTACATGGAAATAAAATTATAAATATTTTGTTTTCAAATTGAGTTTCAAAAGTCAATCCCAGATTGAAAATAAATAAAAAGGTCATAATTTTGGCACAAGAACTGAATTGAGTGTAGACAATTGACAAGACATAGAGCTTGACAGGAGGAGCTCAATAACATGGCCCCAGTTTTGTCAAAACTAAAAAAAAATACTTGTGTAATCTAAAGTATTATATCAGAAATGCAATATGATTACATAAACCTTATTTTGGTGTCAGGTTAATTGTGGGTATAGATTTGAGTATTAGTCATAGACATGGTCATTTATACTAGTACGTTTAGTAGTTGCCCAAGGGAAAAATGTAAATACTAAAGTGCAGAAATGCACTCAGAAGACCCAGTATTGAGTCCTGTGGAACACCTAATGTTACAGATCAAACCACAGATTCGAATTTAGCAATAGAAATACATTAAAATGTAACTCAAGATAAGATTTAATCGTATAAAGACACTACTATAGAAGCCAAACAAGCTTTCATATGGATAAAGTAGAATGGTATGATTTACCATTTTATTAAAATAAATTACCATTTATTAAATGCAGTGCTGATACTGTATCTAAGGGAATTGATGTTCAAGTATACCCAAATTAACTGCCATGAAAAGATCATTAGTCACTTTAACAAGTGCAATTTTAGTGCTATTTAATTTTCTAAAGTCAGATTGAAAGATTTTGAAAAGTTAATTTACTGTACAGTGAGATGACTGGATAAATTGCAAATGTACATTATACCATCTTCTCAAGGAAATACAAGTGAGCTAAAAAAGATTATTCACAATTCATATGGTTTAAACTTTGCCTTGACTACAGTACTTTCTAATGTGTACACCACCACACCAGAGCTCAGGGATCTATATGTTATAAAGAAATACAATGTGGTACTGTAAAAGAGTGAGGAACAACAACAAACCTGAAGGGAATGCTATTTTAAAAGATACCATTATGCTGAATATAATACAGCATGTACTATAAATGGAATGTTTGAGTATCTGATGACTAAGCTTGCCATAACATGCAAGGGCTTTGGATTATATTATTTTTATCCTCTATAATAATTATCTCTAGTTTTGTTTACCTATACTGTACATGTATATGAATACTTTAGCCAAAAATGGTTTCAACAAAGTCTGTAAAGCTGTTCATTCCACCTCATCTCCTATTTTCTTTAACGATGATATGGATTAAAATTTAGGAAATATAAATCTAGTTTTTATGGCTTGGGTATTCAACTAGAGGCTGTAACTAGAGGCTATTTATTTGCTTTTAGAGTCCATCCTGATCTACAACATTAGGTAAATGAATAGGCCTAAGGCTCCTTTTATATTGTACATAGAGATTTCATTGAGCATCCACTTTTGGATTCATTTGCATGCCATCCATTAAACAGCAGGTCCTCCTGACTCAAAAGCTCTTTGCAGATGCCCTTGAAACGTTTACTCTATCATTCTGAAATTCTCAGTAGTTTGATGACAAATCCACACAAGCAAATAAAAAAAGCTGATGTGGTCATTGCAGACACAGGCAAGGTTATCTCCTCTCCAAAACAAATGTGTGTTACTTGTCTAACTTTATCTCAATTTCTTATCTTTCAACAAACAAGGGGAAAAACCAACACACTCTGACCTAGTTAAGTACTAGTTAAATTAACGTAGCACATAATCTTGATTTCTAGGATTGAAGAAGGCACCACAGAATAGAAATCATCATGTTATGAAATGACGTACACAAATCCCTTTATGCTTTTGGCTTCATCTTCATCGTTTTTCTGGATGTGAAGCAAAGAATAGATTAAGTCTAATTCTTTAAATACGATGTTCCAAACAAATTAAATACTCCCCCTTCATAAACAATCTATGGTAAAAATCCTAGGTTATCTTTTATATATCCCAAGCAAAATTTATGAGACAGTAAACAAATGTGCTGTCAAATTCATCTACACCAGTGCAGTGACTCTCACTTTATTACATATCCTTCAAATCATGATATCATCCTGCCTTAGTACATGTTTAATCTTACTGACATTTTAAAGTATAAAAATATGCATTCTGGTCCATATGCATTTGAATTACAGAGCGTCTATGTACTGTAGTAACAGCTTTTTTGTTTCTTTAGCATAACAAACTCGAGTTTTTATTGTAATTGTCCCTGAAACAATACTGCAAAGGCATGTGAAGCTTGTGATATGGATAAATTTATAGATTTATGATAAGTGGAGGATTGGATAAAACTAGTGTCCTGGAACGGGCGCTCACATCCTTCATTTACTGAGCTGGTTTGTATTAAGAAAAGCCTATCCTGGCCATTTAGAAATAAATAAGAAATGTTACAACATAGTTTGACTTTTTCTAACCTGTTTTTTTCTTTAGGAAAATGTTGTATTCATAAGTTTCCCAGACAAAATAAACAAATTTTTAAGAGTCCCGAGAGTGATAAATAGCCCTCAGGCACAGGGCAGATGGTAAAGAAAATAAACAGGAAAGTGCCAAATGGTACAGAAAAGAGTTAGAACTAAATAACCTTGGGTAGACTGATCAGGTCAGACTATCGATGGCATTCTGAATCCGGCACAAAACAAGTGTTAGAGAATTCTAAAATGGAGTTGACAACTTTTACGTGTAGAACCAAATAGAAGACTTTGAAATAATTGTGCAATGATTGTTGTTATTATTAGTATTATACAAAATAATAAATATAATCATAAATAACAATACAAAATTAGTTGCACTCTTTTCATCTATAATGATCAAGTGTGATATGGTTTTTAAATAGCAATCACACGAATTACTACATATTTCTCAATTTTTGTCTTGATGAATTACAGTATAGCGACAATCATATATGCAGCATTCATTTTATCAGGTTTTTGGGAAAAAAACCCAATATAAATCACTTTATTATTTTCTAAATGTATTGCTGTTCAAATTTGTACAGGGTCCACTACTGAAAAGAAATTCAGATTTGTGCTTTGGCCGGTGACAATGAAATAAATTTTCTTTTTCTTGGCAAGCAGCTCATCTATCATGCAGTGTAGCCACTGGTCTAGAAATGATGTTGTGTCATAACCTCCTTTGAGGCTGTCTAGAAATGATGTTGTGTCATCACCTCCTGTCTGTCATTGTCTACATTCAATTGTAATTGTATGACTCAAGATGCAGGCAATGAGTTACTTCTCATTATATACTTTATCTCTATTATATCTTTTAAAATGAACTCAATTTGTGTCATGATTCCACAAGTGGCGTCCATCACAAAAGGGTTTAATCCAAGTGGGCCCATGCACACCCTTTTTTTAAGTGTTTCTCCCCTTACATGCACTCTCCTCTGACAGTGGTACTCTCAAAGGCTTCCTCATTGGGGTAATAAGGACACAGGGTGTGCTTTAGTATTTTCTCACACTTACTCTGTCCAAGCTTGTTCACTGAATAAAGACTTTAGAGCCCTTGGATTATGGACTCTTAGGCTCAAATTCATGACACATAGACCTAGGTGTTATTATATAGTCTTGTTTCTGACTCAAACACTTTGGTCCTTCAATGACCACCTCTGAGGTCAATTCCCTCAAGGCTAACTTACATTGCTGAGCCCTTCACTCGTGGACTCCAAGCTCCAGTAACTCTAGTGACCCTCACACCTTAATGGTAGGTCAGCATCACAATGACCAAGGCTACTACTCTTCTGATAGCAAAAGCATTGCTGCTGCACACAGACACCAACAACCCCACTCTCTCCCAGAGCTTCAGCTCGGCTACTCTCGCTGCCATGCTTGACCTATAAGCTAGAGTAAGTGGACACAGAACACTCGCATACCAGCAACACTTTGCTCTGCTTGGCCAGTTATTGCTTGTCTGCATGTGCCAGGTGGATTATACACATACACTTCGTAACACAGGAACTACAGTGCTGTCCTTCGTTGGTGTGAGCCAAGCTCAGACAGACTCCCTAGCTGTTTCGGCTCTCAAGAAAGTACAGGTACAGTATGTTACTGGTAATTTATGAGATCATCCACAATTGCTGCTTGTTAGATTACACAGTTTCTATACCTGTGTTATCTTAGCAACACAAGTCTCTCTGATAAACTCTGCAGTTTATCCATATTTTTATCCCATGTATACCCCAATATATAGCAATATATTGAGGCAAACTTAATTATTAGATATAAACAACATTTACCAGTAAGATTGTAAGGTCACTGTTTAAGGTTCTATGTTTCCTTTATATACAGTACAGTACATACAGTCTATAATTACAATACAAATGTGATACAAGCTGCAGCAGGGTTTCACAAACAGGACTGTTTGTAGGTAAGTGGAGGGAAAGCAGACACACAAAATAGTTACAGTATGAGGTAAAGATATAGTGCTGTTTTATTTAGAGTATGAGACAAAATAGACCAAAACCCAAACAAAGTAAAAGTAAAAGCTGTCTTTGAGCTTTTAACTTGTGATTTTTAGTTCCATCTATAGACAGCCAGTCAGTGAACCTCCTTACTGACAATAAAAGTGGTAGTCAGGTTTCTCTCCAAGACTTCTCAAAACATTACTTTTGTCCAAGAAGTCAGTATCTCACAGAGAATCTCCCAAATCTCATGTTACTCCACAGCACCAATCATTATCTGAGCATGATTGCTGCCATGCAGTGCAGTGGAATTGCAGTCTTTCATCAGAATGCAGATATGGAAAAACTCTAGCCTCAGCTTCCTGGTTTTTAAACTATTACCCAAGCAATTGTCTCATACTGATTGGTCAGGCGACTAAGGAGGGCAGGTCACTCCCCATAGCTTTCTGGGGCATGTTCAGTAGTTCAGACAAGAGTCTTCTGACAATAAGCAATTGTTGACCTTTTTGTGAGAATGCCTGATCTGGGTCACTTTGTCAATTTTCTTACTCCATAGATCATCCATAAAAATTATATTACTGGTGTTTAGCCATGAGAAATAATATTGATCCTTTAACTACATCATTATGTTTCCTGCACAATGATGTAAAGGAAATGAGAGCACCTACTGTTGTAATAGGCTACATAAACAAAGAAAAAGCACATAGACATAGAGAGTTTTCCATTACTCAAACGATGGGTCCAGAAGCTGTGAGGCAGCAGAGCTAACCACCACGCCTCTGTGACACAAGCTTAATAGTGTTACTACAGTGTAGGGGTTTTGTGAATTTACAGGAACAATTTATTAATTGTGGCATTAAATCGTGAGGTGATTCTTTTAGGGCTATTAGAGGGTCAATGGTCAGAACAATCAGCAGAGCATACACAAATACATGCAATACTTTTATTAATACGTAAAATTGTGCATATAAAAATATATCAGTCTGCCTGGATGCAGATGGCAAATCTTACTGTGAGGGATACCTTCTTCTTCTTTTTCACAGCCTTAGTCCCAGACTGTCCTGGGGTCAGCTGCTTTGGTTGCTCTTCTCCACTTGTCTCTGTCGAGCACATCTTCCTCACTCACTTCACATACCTCCATATCTTTTCTCACACAATCTATCCATCTCTTTCTAGGCCTGCCTCGTCCCCTGTTACCTTCCACATCAAATTCCATTACCCTCTTTGTTACTTCCTCAACGTCCCTCCTCATGATATGTCCATACCACCGTAACCTCGCCTCTCGCATCTTCTCAACCACATCCACCACCCCACATCATCTACGGATTTCTTCATTTCTGATCTTATCCTTCATTGAAATCTGCAGAATCCATCTCAACATCCTCATTTCAGTTCTTCTCATCAAGTTCTCTTCCCTCTTTCCAACTGCCAAGCATTCAGCTCCATATAGTAGTACAGGTCTAATCACAGTCTTGTGCATTTTGCACTTTAACTTTCTAGGAATTTTCCTGTCACAGATTATTCGTTATTTCTCTCCACTTGCTCCATCCAGCTTTCACTCTTTGTTTTACTGCCTCCAGTGTTTCTCCTCCCTTTACCAGTTTTGATCTAAGGCATTTAAAACCATCAACCTGTTTCAGTTTTCCTCCATTTGTCTCCTCAACATTGGTCATAGTATCTCCTCTTCTCTCCATTACCATTATTTCAGATTTTTCTGCATTCATTTTCAGTCCACCCTTTTCCAGACTCCTCTGCCATTTGAACACTTTCTCCTGTAGTTCTACTTCTGAATCTGCCATCAGTGCCACATCATCAGCAAAGATGAGTTCCCAAGACACTTCTGTTCTTACCTCCTCTGTCAGTGTGTCAATAATGTTTATAAAAAGTAAAGGACTTAGTGCTGATCCTTGGTGTACTGCAACTGTGATTTCAAACTCTTTTGTCTCTCCCCGTTGTGTGATCACCTTCGTAGTTGCATCTCTATAGGTTGCTTGAACTAACTTCACCATGCTTTCTAGTACTCCTTTCTTCCTCAAGCACCAATACACCACCTCTCTGGGCACACGGTCATATGCCTTCTCCAAGTCCAGAAAGGCCACATACAGCTTTTTCCCTTTCTCT